>NC_140177.1:106090548-106133048 GCF_963971535.1 Notolepis coatsorum
CCTTCACTCTCAGAGGAGAAGGATGTATCATGTACTGCTGTGGAGCATGTGAAATAAACCACACCGTTTATGGCTAAAGATAGAAACCATGCCTCATGAACATATTATTGTTGCCCCATAGCAGACTCTGTCAACAAGGGAAAATTATACCTGACCTCCCTTCCATCCCTCTTATTTAAGTGTAATAATAATGAATTGTATGCTGTCTATATGTCTCAAAGCCTGATGTGGATAGAGAGAGGGAGGCCTTGGCAGAATCAGAAGAGTGCAGGGGTTCCCTCCTGGTGGCTCAAAGCCACACGTGTCTTGTGACATGTGTTTGAATCCGGCTCATGACCTTTGCTGAACGTCACCCCACCCCTTTCTCTCTCTCTCTCTTTCTCTCTCTCTCTCTCTCTCTCTCTCTCTCTCTCTCTCTCTCTCTCTCTCTCTCTCTCTCTCTCTCTCTCTCTCTCTCTCTTCTCTCTCTCTCTCTCTCTCTCTCTCTCTCTCTCTCTCTCTCTCTCTCTCTCTCTCTCTATCTCTCTCTCTCTCTCTCTCTCTCTCTCCTTCCCTCTACATCAGGGGTAGGCAACCCTAGGCAATGTTGTCGCATTTATCTTGTTGAAATCCTCCCATAGGTTCTTTTTACTACCACATATTTAATTGAGACCCTTTATTTGTTTATTATTTCAATTTAGCTGGAAATACATTGCTACATCATTCAGTAACATTTGCAGAGCCTTATAACAAAAACATTATTACGGTCACCATTGTGACCAGTGGGATTAATCAACACATTTTATTATTTATTTTTCTATTTCATTGAACATTGCACATGTTAAAAGCCAAGTCAACTTGTGTTCTTAAAACAATGACAATAAACATAGTTTTATTAGGTTGAAATAATGTGGTTGTGTACTTATTTTTCTGTTAACATATTATGGATTGAAAACTGAAAACCTTAATGCACAGTAACTGAACTCAATATTTTTAAGTTCTGGTAACTTATTATTATTTATTTTTTTACAGTGTAGTCTTGCGATCAATCAAAACTTATTTACACGATATACCTCACATTCACCCTCCATTCACATCCTGGTGTTCTCCATTAGGCCTGTAGGTGGAGCTATGACAGCACACGTACAGTGCACACACCGATGGTGTGTGATGTGTCCAAAAATGAATGGTCAAATGTGAGTGAAATGGTCGCACTGTATGCAGCTGTTTGTCTGCATTGCATTCACCCCCCAACTCAGATTTAGGGTTGATACAACCTCATAATAATATTGTTAATAATAACAATAACAATAATGATGTAATAATGTAAAAAGTATCATTAAAAAGACCTGATTATGAGAAAAAAAAAATTACGATGCATGGAATATTGTTGAGGCACACTAGTTACAACTATATTTCAAACAGGCACTCCATGTCAAAAAGGTTGCTGACCCCTGCTCTACATCATACAATGTAATATAGCAGACATTTTAATAAATAAACAGAAAAAAAATATATAGGCCTATATATATTAGTAAAATACGGGTATTATAGCTCAAGATGTGAGTATTAGGCAGGTCCTTTGTGTTTGTCTGTATTGAGAGACAGGGGGACCTGGTAGTCTGTTCTGAGATACATGACAGTGTTTCCCCTGAAAAAAAATTCAACAGGGGCGGCTAAGTGGCGCAGTGGGCAAGGCGCTTGCCACTAATGCAGGAGATGCTGGGTTCGAGCCCAGCTCTCGGCATTGCTACCAGCTTGGCTGGTCGTTCATACTAACACAATTGGCAGTGTTAGGGGGTGGAAAGCTGGTGGGTGGGGATCGGACGTTGTGGACAGCGACTCCTACAGGTCGGTTGGTGCGCCTGTACAGCAGAATCAGGAAGCGACGAGGGCGGCGTGTCCCTCCCACGCAGACCCTCGCCGCTGAGAGATCGTGCTGTGCAGGTGAAAAGATGCGACGGCTGCCTCCTCGTGTACCGGAGGGGACGCGTGATGCAAGGCTTCGTCCACATTGCAGCCGGCCTGTGGGAGGCATGGCCTAACAGCGTTCGAGACAGGGGAGGGAAGAATTGGACAATACGAAATTGGGATGGGAGAAAAATAGAAAAATGGGAAAAAAAGTAGATCAAAAAAATATAATAATAATCAACAGTGGTGCTGTGCTGCGCGCATGCTGCCGGCATCCATATTTGTGCGTGCGCACGTGCCGCCGGAATCCATATTAGCGCACGCTGCCGGAGAAATAACTTAAAACTACCTTAGAATTGTTCAAGATAGATTATTCATGTTCATGTGCGTGTGAATTTCCTAGGATGTTTTTGGTGTTCCGCTTTTTTTTTCTTGATTTTGGTCAATTTAATCTTGTTTTAAGAAAATGTTAATCGTTGTAATCGCAAAAATATACCTTTAAACAACGATGTACTAATTCATCTGAATACATTGACCTTTTGACTTGCAACTGTTCAACTTGTCACCTTTGCATGGAACATACTGTCTGTAGTCTGCACCCTCTGTCTGAAAACCACACGAGTGAACTGCTGACACCTGTTTCTCAAGAATAGCGGTTTCTCGAGAATAGCTGTTTCTACAACAGCTCACCAACAGGTTTCAGACATGGGGGACAGCATATAAACGCTTTCCAAATGTTATCTCACACATTCTCGCAGCACTCCTTTGTACTGTCAAGACTGTGTCCGGCCGTATTCAAATAAAGACAACGAAACGTTTCTTTGATTCCAGTTCAATCTTTATTTCATCAGCTCTATCGAATCATTACCATAGAAATATCCCATTACATCTTGTTTTCTTAAAACAAGATTAAATCGAAAAAAGCTAAATTATCTGCAAGTGGGATAAAATAATTCAAGATAATTCTACTCAATATAGTATTTATTGTACCAAATACAAGATATTTTCACTTGATAAGATTACATTCTTTTTTGCAGTGTAGTTGTAATCAGGGTAAAGGTCAAGATTAATGACATGCCTCAACACTTAAGAAAATGTACACTATTTGTATTGAACATAGATATAGATGATTTAATAGATCATATAAATAGAAAACATAGACATAGATACATAGAACATACTAACTGTCTAACATACACAAATAATAACACTACAACAGCACGTTACTGTAAGGCTCTAGGTTCTCTGGCTGCTGCCTGAGGACCGTACACCATTCTGACACCTGTCACTTGTCTCCCCTGTCACTAATTGTCTGTGTTCTCTGATTCGTTGTCACTGTGGTGCGTGTGGAATGTCTGGAATGTGTACCTATGTAACCCCTGTCTCACCTGTGTATTGTCGGTTCTTCACACTACCTCCAGCTCGGTACACGGCAGTACCCCTGGACTCGGACGTTCCTGCTCCAGATCGTCTTGATTAGTTGTTCAATTCTTTATGCTACTTCAGTAGACGCTCAGCGTCATTGCCTATTCTCTGTTGCTCAGGTGTATTGTTCCAACATTAAAAGGAACCACTGATAGACGAGCAATCACTCTCTGCCTCCTTTATTCCTCTACTACTGGGACCTTGCCACTCACCGTAACATGTTACACCTAAGAAGTCTCAGTGGCATAGGCTACATTCTGCCTTAGAGCATAACATTTTCCTGGGCTTTTCAGGATTCATCACACGTGCGTACACTCCGTGTTGATAAATACCATTAGGTTCTACGCTCCACGCTCGTGCACGATTTTAAGTATTTGCATATAGCACCGCCCGTAATTAACCATATACGGTAATGGAACACCCCCATGAAATGTGGTAAAATGGACTAAGCCGAGCGAAGCGTGTTATGGAGAAATACGTGACAGGCTGACAGACATGTACACGTACAGTGATGTCGGATATGATATCTATTAACTTCCTAAAGACCATATTAACTAATAAAGACTGTGCTGGAATATGACTTCCTTTTTCCGTTTCGTTCTATTAATACCCAGGGATTAAAGTTCTCCTCAATTTTATTCCAAATCGCGACGGATTTTCCGTACATTTTCTACCTGCATATGATTTGTAGAGGCATACACAATCTATTTTGATGTCGGTATTGGGTAGCCTATATAAACAATAATATGAGAGCATATACAAGAACAATGAATCTCACTGCCATGTATGATGTTGTAGCCTGGCTATACGCCATGTATACCCTGCCTATATGTGATCAATAAAAACGCGAACTTGAATCCCATCATCATATTTATATGTTGTGTCTGTCCACTGTTTGTTACTTTGTTATCCCCCCCCCCCCCTATCTATGTAAAGCGACCTTGGGTCTCTTGAAAGGCGCTATATAAAATTAAGCTATTATTATTATTATTATCACGTCTGTGCGGGAGCTCACAAAAAAAAAGACTGTCTTTTGACGTTTCAACGGAGATAATCTATTCTAACCAACAAATTGAAGTAGAAAGCATTTAGTTGTGGCCAATCTTATTTGGAAACATGACACACAAAATAACAGTATTTCGCTTTTTATTTGAAACAATATTTAATCGCGTTTGGAGGTGGGTGTTCTGCGTCTGCCCCCATGCCAAACAAGCAGGCCAACCTCTTGTTCACGCGTGAGCCCGTTATAATTACACTGTCGCTATTTTACAATGAACTATAATGAATTACGGGTCATACAGAAGTTGAACACGCCAGTGTTGAAACTAATGCACGGAAGCTTATTTCCGTGTTGCAGACTGCAATATTAAAATTCTACCAGGTATGCATGCCCTGAGCTGTGCGTAGATATACGCACAAAGTCAAGTTCACGTTCAAATTGATAAGTCCAACACTTTGCTTAGAAACGATTGTACGCACAGGTTACGCACATATTTGTGCGTACGCAACGTTGATAAATGAGGGCCCAGGGCTCTTTGGTGGGGAATTCACTGGTAGGGGCCCATTGATGCTGAGACGCATACAAGTGGCCAGATGGTCTCCCTGCAGCCTGTTCCTCAGGTCAGTCTTCACCTGTAAATACGGAATCAATCACTGTAACTAGACAATAAGTGGGGTGAGATTTGTGGCAAGTCAAATAACAAATCTGATTACAAATTACTAGGGCTGACCATGACTAGTCGCATAGTCGACTAATCAATCGAAAGGAGCCGTAGTCGACTGCCAACCTCTTAGTCTAATGCAATTTTTTTTTATTAAATTAAAATATATATATATAGATTTTTGTCACTCTTTCCAAAAGCAAAGAGGCCTATAAGCGTAGCTAACGCTAATGGCGCACATACCAGCGAGGCTAACTGCCTAAGAAAACGGGCTCAGAGGCACTGAAAGAGGATTTCACCTGTCTAATGAACACACTAGACTTTAATATCAAGATGTATCCATCTGGTGGACCAATTGCATGCTTTCGCAGAGGACAAGAAGCCTTCAGTCGACTCCTTCAGACATTAAGCACCCCCCACAGCCCAAATGGAATGATAATTTTTTTTTTATAATAATAATAATTATTATTATTCGGGGGGTAGTCTAGTTCATAGCAGCGGCGGTCCTGATTCAGCAGCGGCGTATCTCTGTGTTGAGATACAGGGGGACCCGGTATTCTGTGTTGAGATACATGAGGACCTGGGAGTCTGTGTTTGTCTGTGTTGAGAGACAGGGGGACCTGGTAGTCTGTGTTTGTCTGTGTTGAGAGACAGGGGGACCTGGGAGTCTGTGTTTGTCTGTGTTGAGAGACAGGGGGACCTGGTAGTCTGTGTTTGTCTGTGTTGAGAGACAGGGGGACCTGGGAGTCTGTGTTTGTCTGTGTTGAGAGACAGGGGGACCTGGTAGTCTGTGTTTGTCTGTGTTGAGAGACAGGGGGACCTGGTAGTCTGTGTTTGTCTGTGTTGAGAGACAGGGGGAACTGGGAGTCTGTATTTGTCTGTGTTGATATACATGAGGACCTGGTAGTCTTTATTTGTCTGTGTTGAGAGACAGGGGGACCTGGGAGTCTGTATTTGTCTGTGTTGAGAGACAGGGGGACCTGGGAGTCTGTATTTGTCTGTGTTGAGAGACAGGGGGACCTGGGAGTCTGTATTTGTCTGTGTTGAGAGACAGGGGGACCTGGGAGTCTGTATTTGTCTGTGTTGAGAGACAGGGGGACCTGGGAGTCTGTATTTGTCTGTGTTGAGAGACAGGGGGAACTGGTAGTCTGTATTTGTCTGTGTTGAGAGTAGAGCTGACCCCTATTAGTCGAATAGTCGACTAATCCAGTGCTTCTCAAACTTTTTCTGTCAGGCCCCCCTTTGGCGGACCAAAATATTTTGCCCCCCCCCCCCCCCCCTCGCCCCAACAAAATAGTCATGGGCCATGTTTAAATTTATTGAAATAACACCAATATCGTGACCTTTCAAATTGTGCAACCACTTTACAACTGTGCAATTGTGCAACAACATAACAATACAGTCCAATACACACTCAAAGACTGTGCTTTTTAAAAAATAGAGACATCTTGTAACATTGCAATACAATTCAAGGACACTGCTTTAAAACTTTGTGAAAAACGTGTGAAAAAACTTGTGAAAGCACTTTGCAATTTGTGCAAAAAAAGAGAAAATGTAAGTAAATTATGTGAGTCATCACAGCATTAGTGGCTGCAATGAGCGAGACCCCCTTGATGAGCGCCTGTAGCCCCCTCCTTTTCCCTGCCATGGCCTGCGCACCGTCAGAGCAAAAGCCCACACTATAGGAAATAAGCAAAAAGTCTTTATTGCTGTCAGTCTTTGACAAGGCAACACGCATGTCATCCTCAAGGCTCAACTTGGCCCTATATTTTGTTTTCAGAGCTGTCAAACTCATGGATGAACAGCCAGCTTCACACAGATACTGTATGTGGTGCTGAATGGTATCAACACCTTAACTGCTGCATCATGAGATACTTGGTACTCAGCACCACACTCTGAAACTAACTCTCCAGGTGGTAATATCAGATGAGATTTAAAAGAGTTCTTCCAAGAGTTTGGATGGAGATGTGTCAGGAAGCTTTGTCTCAATGTTGTCTGTAAAGGTTTTTTTTATCCAGAGTAACTTGGTGATCCTTTTCTGTGTTTTATTAAATAATGATTTTCAGATTTTGAGAAATGGTATTTTCATGGAGAACAGTGCAGCTGCAACAGATAGCACTCTCTCTCTCTCTCTCTCTCTCTCTCTCTCTCTCTCTCTCTCTCTCTCTCTCTCTCTCTCTCTCTCTCTCTCTCTCTCTCTCTCTCTTTGTTGATATACTGATATACTGTGCGTGTGTGTGTGTGTGTGTGTGTGTGTGTGTGTGTGTGTGTGTGTGTGTGTGTGTGTGTGTGTGTGTGTGTGTGTGTGTGTGTGTGTGTGTGTGTGTGTGTGTGTGTGTGTGTGTGTGTGTGTGTGTGCGTGCGTGCGTGCGTGCGTGCGTGCGTGCGTGCGTGCGTGTGTGTGTGTGTGTGTGTGTGTGTGTGTGTGTGTATATGTAGTAATCGATATAGCTGCACGGTAAACTCAGTTCACAAAATTAAAACAACTGAAATGATAATAAAGTATTTGTATTGTAACACATGAATCAAAATACGTCAGAAAAACCAAATCAGGAAATACAACATTTGATTGAGAGTGCATGATGACCTCGCCCTGTGCTCCATGCAATCATCCTACCTCTCCATGATGCAGATTTGAAACAGGGCACATTTATTGGCGCTGCACCCCCCCCCCCCCCTTTCTTCTTTCACATGTAATGAGATGTCTTCTCTTTCTCCCTCTCTTTTTCATGTATTTTTTGTCTCTACTCTTCTCTCTCTCTCTCTCTCTCTCTCTCTCTCTCTCTCTCTCTCTCTCTCTCTCTCTCTCTCTCTCTCTCTCTCTCTCTCTCTCTCTCTCTCTCTCTCTTTCTCTCTCTCTCTCCCTCCTTCATCCACCCCCCACTCCTCATTACAGACCTCCCTGGCTTATCTCAGGACATCATTATGGTTAGCGAAGGGAAGTTGATGGTTCACTTCCCCTGACAAGCCTGTAATGGTATAAGGGAGAGATATGCATACAGTAGCAGCTTGTTGTGTTCGGACAGTGCAGGGCTGGACAGCAGCATTACATGGATTACATGTAAATGGATTATGGTAAATATGTGCCCAAAGTAGCTTAAAGCCCCAATCTGTGATTTTGTTTGTTTACCATTTCAATGTGGGATAAATGCAGACACTGTACATGAAAAAAAAGCATATTTGGAACTTTCTGAATCTGTTGTAAATAAGAAGCTGTTTTACTCCCGTCTTTGCAGACATTACCAACGTAAACAACCCTTTGTACTACCCCAAAATACAGCCAATACAATCCAGAACCTGTTGCCTATAATATTTGTATCAAGAGTCAATCCACTAGAGAATGAATAAATGTCTTCATTACAATTTGTTATTTTTGGTGGCAGGGTTACCTGTTTGATAACATTTGTATCACTGATTGGGCCTTTAAAATCCATAGTCTTTATGTATGGCCTTCATGCCCTTCTTTTTTTCCAAGGGGAATACCACTCAATATAGGAATTCACAAAATGTGTTATTATTCCTATTATGGATATCAGGACCATACTTTGAATAAGAAATGGCCATGTAAATATCATTGATTACCATAATTACAGAACACCTCATTCTGAAGGTCTTAATCAGCGTAAACACATTCTGGCTAATGCATGTTATATAATCAGATTTTAGTCCGATCATTGAAGGCATTTTAGACCTTAATTGGACTATATGCGCTCAAGTGGGGTTAAACTTTAAGCATTTAAAGTCAGTTACCCTTCATTGCATGTTTCGTGAGAGCACAGACAACATCAATGATTATACAGAAACAGTGATAGACTTAGTTGGTACTCTGGTAACCAAAAGCCTTTATAGACAAATCGGTCCGCGAAGCTCTGAATGTACGCACCTCAGCCTACAACGTCGGGCTCGTGACAGGCAACATGGATAAGCACAAGAGGCGTGCTAAAACCTACGGAGAACAGTGATAGAGGCAAAGGGGCGGTACAGGGATAATGTGGAACTTCAGTTGAACAGGTTGATTCCAGAGGTATGTGGCAAGGCCTCAGAACGACTACAAAGGCACCATGGTGAACACTGATGTCTCCTTGGCAAATTAATTCAATACTTTCTATGCACGTTTTGAGGCTATAAATTCCAGGCCACTGTAGCACCCTGTAGTTCTCACCTCCATAGCCATGAAGTGCTTTGAGAAGCTAGTGAAGGGCTACATCTGTTCCTTCGTCCCCAACACCGTGGACCCCCTGCAATTTACATACCGCCCCCAACAGGTCCATGGAGGACGCCATAGCCCATGTGCTGCACACGGCAGCATCACACCTGGACAAGAGGCAGGGGAACTATGTGAGGATGCTATTTATTGCCTACAGCTCAGCATTCAATACCATAGTCCCAGTGGCGTTGCGCAATATGTCGGGGCTCCCCCGCAGGTCGGACCATGGGGCCCCGCCCCCTCCCCTAAATCAATAATAGAGTACATGGGATAGACATCGCGGCCACTTTTTTTTAAATGTTTATTTTTTCAGGCAACAGTATAGGTCAGTAGGAACTCTCTGTATAAAGATGCATCTGATTTAAACAGTATAGGGTCAGTAGGAACTTTCTGTATAAAGATACATCTGATTTGACAGTATAGGGTCAGTAGGAACTTTCTGTATATACATCTGATTTAAACAGTATAGGGTCAGTAGGAACTTTCTATATAATATACATCTGATTTAAACAGTACGTTTTTTTTTTTTTTTTTTTTTGACAGCACAAATTCTAAGTTTCTAACCTGTCTCGAAGCGTGAGGCACGACTAGCTGGCTTGGCTGTAACGGGGCTGCTGGGGTCTGTGGGGGCACAGCTAGCTGGCTGGGCAGCCTATGCCTATGTCTGAACTGGCCTCGGAGGGGGTACAGCTGACTTCTTGCTGACCTGCAAAAATGAACGGATTAGATTCCAATTCCAATGTAACCTGTAGCATACTGGTTATGGTGAATAAAACGTTCTATTATTCTAATGTCTAACCTGTCTCGAAGCGCGAGGCACGACTAGCTGGCTCGTCGGAGTCGGCTGTAACAGGGAGGGGCTGCTGGGCTGTCGGCCTGGACTCGGAGCTGACGGCCGGGGGCCTGGGGGGGTTACTAGCGGTATATCTGCAGTAACGTTAGAGACTACGTCTACCTTTGCTGCCTGCCGGAACAATGACGTTATTTTAGGTAGTTTTGCCCTCTCCTGCTCGGCTTTCGCTCTCATTTAGCTTTTCTGAGCACCGCTTGGGTAGTGGCGCTTCATTTTTCATGTTTACTGAGCCCCCTCCTCTACTCGCTTTACACACATGACTGTGTGGCAAAGCACAACAGCAACACAATCATCAAGTTTGCTGACGACACAGCTGTGGCGGGCCTGATCTCTGCAAACGACGAGAGGGCCTACCTGGGAGAGGTAGAGAACCTGGCACTGTGGTGCCGGGAGAACAGCCTCTCCCTGAACGTCAGCAAAACTAAAGAAATTATTGTGGATTTTAGGAGGTCGGGGGCTATAGGGACTACAGCCCCCTCAGCATCTACGGGGTACTGGTCGAGAGAGTGAACAGTTTCAAGTACCTCGGAGTCCACATATCCGAGGACTTGACATGGACCACACACATGGACAGTGTAGTGAAGAAGGCACAGCAGCGCCTCTACTTCCTTAGACATCTAAGGAAGTTCGGTAACACTTTATAAAAACACTCAGTTATAAGACCTTCTTAAATGCTACAGGTAGTCTCTATATATCTCAATCACCTACTCGAGATATAAACCCGTGGCCGCTCGATATCCCCCGGCGAGGTGCTAAACTCGCCAAGTTCTCGAGTCAATTACTATTTCTGTCTAGATTACTTCAAGTCACTGGTCTAGTTATATCCAGTTGATATGAAATGTAATCATGAAGAGTTGTTAATCTCTTCTTGTTTGTAATAAACCGAATGTATGTCTAGGAGAACTCTTATAGACTATAATAACAATTATATTGTTATCATCATCATTATTATCATCATTTTACGAAAGGGCTTGTAATACTACTCATTTGAAAGCTTGGTTGTATTACTACTTTGTTAATAAGTATTACCACTGTACTAACACGTAATCATTGTTTGCACGCCCCAGTACCTCCTGTCCTCCTCTCCTCCTCCGCCAGCGGGACCGACCATCCAATCCTGCAGTGATTTAGACGATCGATTTGCCACATAACTCGACAGAGTCCGTCGGACACAGAGATACCGGAACCCGCAAACAACAAACATTGTCATGTATAGTATTTATACAGTACATAGCATATATATATATATATATATATATATATATATATATATATATATATATATATATATATATATATATATATATATATATATATATATATATATATATATATATATATATATATATATATCTTTTAGCTGAAAAGCATTAACCAGTCAATTGATTCAATCTGCAATAGTCACCTTCCATAGGGAATCAGGGCGCGGCCGGCATCGTGGCACATTGCTGGCAGAAATCAGTCCAAGGACTCAAAAGATATTATAAAAAGCTGTTTTTATTTAGAAAGGTATAAAAAAGGACTGTATTGGAAATATCCATTACAGTTTAAAAGATTATATAAAACAAAACATCTTATCTTCTAAGATCGCAATAGCCTGACACGGCTTGTGCCTGCCATGGAAAACTCAGAAATTCTGGTCTCTCGAATGGGAGCAGTCATTTTTATATCATGTCAAGACCTCTGTTCTATTGGCTCAAAAACAGTGATATCACTGTGATGTAATTTCACTAGCCAACCAACGTACAATATATAGTAAGGATGGACTCCTCCCCTTCTAGTCGTTACATCTACTGGAGAAGTAACAGATTACCTTGTGTTGGTAAATCCCTATCTGTTACTAACAGGATACCAGAGGCCCCAAGGTTGTCTTTACATTCCTTAGTGGCCAAACAGTATTGAAGTGAAAGCAATTCACACTTCTTGCATGAGTATATAGTACATAGCCCAACACATACTACAGATATATACAGATACACATACATGTATAATACAGTACATATATATATATAGTACATACAGTATATACATATATATACACATACTTGTACCAATCATTGGTTATATGTCTACTCTATGCTGGACAGGCAAGGGTTAACATGTGTGCCAACCTTCTGTTTTTCATTGTGCAGAGCAGCATGCAGACGCTGTCTCTATGGCCGCATTCCTAAGGGTAACTCCTTACTGCATGTTGGGCAGAAGAGAATGGCCTGTGTACACTTGTGAATACAAAGTGAAGTGAATACACTTCCTGCATTATAAGTGTATAAAGAGTATACAGGTCATATACATAGCTCCAATCATATATAAGAACAGGATGTCATAATAACCAGTGTCACTAGTTGACTTGTGGCACTTAACATGTGTTTACACATAACGTGTTTCTTCTCAATTCCTTTCTGACTGGGCATTACCAGCCAGAATACATATCACATCTAGACACCTATAGTAACATATGCCTAGATTTAAAACAAATATATACAATAAACCTATTGTATTGATTCCATTGATTCCATTGATTCCATTCTCCAGGATCACGCAAGATATTGTAGTGTACACAAGTTACTGTTCCGGAGTCCACAGTCCATAGTTCTCACAGTTTTACACAAGTGGGAGGAAGAATCTACAGACATTCCCCATAATCATATATAAGAACAGGATGTCATAATAACCAGTGTCACTAGTTGGCTGTGACACTTTACACCCCCTCTGTCATCCTGGTCGGTCATTTTCCATTGTCTTAATAGCGTCTGTACTGGGGGACGAGATGGCGATTGCGGGGTCACGTGGCTGTGACTCTCCACACCCCCTCTGTCATCTTGGTTCCCTGTTACCCTGGTAGCCAGCGGGAAGACTTGCATCTGTTGTTCCCTGGCTGGACGGCTCGACAGGATAGGGGTCACGTTGTCGCTTGGTATCCGGCGGGAACACTTGCATATGTTGTTCCCGGCCAACGCACCTGAAGACAACACGGCACGGTGGTGTAGTGGTTAACACTGTCGCCTCACAGCAAGAAGGTCCAGGGTTCGATTCCCGCTTGGGGACCAGGTTTCCATGATGCCAGGTACCCAGGTGGGGTATCTCCCGGGCCTTTCTGTGTGGAGTTTGCATGTTCTCCCCGTGCTCGCAAGGGTTTCCCCCCCGATAAGATAAACCCAATGGAAAAACATGCACAACAACAGATCGCTAACGCTGTGGCGTCTGTGACGAAGACGGGCAGGAGCACTTGGATTGGTCCCCTGGCGCGGCCCTCGCCGACGCCTGTCTGCTCCCGGCTGCCCTTGGGGGGAAGGGCGACGGGATGGGTTAATCGCAGAGACGAATCGCATCGGCGATCCTACAAGAGACAATGCATGCGTGTGTGTTCCGGTGTGTGTGTGTGCTAACCGTGTGTGCTAATCGCTAAACGTTGAGGATAATTGCATGCCAATTAAAGACCTCTGAACAGGTCCTGCATTATAAAACACCTGGTGGTCATCTTGTGGTCATCTTGGTCATCTTGGTCATCTTGGTCATCTTGGTCATCTTGGGGTCACCCCCTCTGACCTCTTGGATCTCTCCCATAGTTTGAGGTAGGTTGAATTGTCACTTCTCGGGCGACCCCACGGGTCCCCGAGAATTGTAGCAGCAGTCCTCTATTGAAGTGTGGTTGGCCTGGTCGTGTGACCCTGTCCGTAGGCCTCGCAGGACATCACAGATACGGTCCACAGAGGACTCATTTCTTTTCTCTCTTTCAGGTCCATTCAGGGCTCTCGTCGCCCTGTAACCTGGGTCCAGGCCGATGTCTCTCTGTCCGGTCTAGGAGGTCTAGGAGGTCTAGGAGGTCTAGGAGGTCTAGGTGAGGACCTTGAGGATGCTCTGGAGCTTGACCTATCCCGGTCTTCCTCCATTTCTGAGTTCTGATCTGGGTCAGTATATTCCTTTTTGCCATTCGCTGCGTCCTCCACTTACTCCGGGGGACCCCCCCCCCCCGTCTAAGAATGCTCCTGGCCCGAAATAGGGCAGGTTCTGATCCTTCCGGTCCGAACTGTACTGTCGGTCTCCTTGGTGTATCCTAAGGAGGGAGGTCGGTTCATTCCAGGATTGCAACATATTCACCTTGATCATCGGATCCTTCATAGAGCGTACAGCTCTCTCTGCCACCCCGTTCGTATTGGGCTGGTAGGGTACAGAGTATTGGGCCATTACCCCCGCTTCCTCCAGTAGTTTCAGTCCTGCTTTCAGATACTGCTATTCGTCCCGATGGCACTGGTTCAGGTTTTGTCCCCCTTACCATCGCACATTGTTCACAGGCCTTTCGGACTGTTGTTTCCGTCCACTTCCTTCTTGCACAGGGGGTCAACCCTGTGTCGTGCTTGTCTCGGTCCAGACTGGGTAGTTAGTTACTGTTATGTCTGGTGTTAGCTCTGGCTAGTTAGCCTGCTGTAGACTCAGGCTAGGTAGCCTCTTGTAGACTCAGCTCCTGCTGATAACACCAGCCTGTATTATTACGCTGGTTCCACTTCCGTCACAGTAGCAGGACTTATGCAGGACTTATTCTGATTTTAAGTACACATTAGGTTACTTCTAGTTCAGGTGACCTGTTACCTGTTTTTCTACTTAGGTTTCGACTGTAAGTAAACATTACGTTACCCTTTAGTCGTGAGTAAACGCTACTTTAATCACAAAAATATACTTTAAGTGTGATTTTTTCTTTGAGTAGAAGTAAACATTACGTTACTTTTTAGTCGTGAGTTAACTTTTACTGCAATCACAAAAATATACTTTAAGTGTGATTCTTTCTTCGAGTAGAACCTTCTACGTAAGTTTTTTGACTTTAAGTAAACATTACGTTACTTTTTAGTCGTGAGTAAACTTTTACTGCAATCACAAAAATATACTTTAAGTGTGATTCTTTCTTCGAGTAGAACCTGCTACTTAGGTTTTTGACTTTAAGTAAACATTACGTTACTTTTTAGTCGTGAGTAAACTTTTACTGCAATCACAAAAATATACTTTAAGTGTGATTCTTTCTTCGAGTAGAACCTGCTACTTAGGTTTTTGACTTTAAGTAAACATTACGTTACTTTTTAGTCGTGAGTAAACTTTTACTGCAATCACAAAAATATACTTTAAGTGTGATTCTTTCTTCGAGTAGAACCTTCTACGTTAGGTTTTTTGACTTTAAGTAAACATTACGTTACTTTTTAGTCGTGAGTAAACTTTTACTGCAATCACAAAAATATACTTTAAGTGTGATTCTTTCTTCGAGTAGAACCTTCTACGTTAGGTTTTTTTTACTTTAAGTAAACATTACGTTACTTTTTAGTCGTGAGTAAACTTTTACTGCAATCACAAAAATATACTTTAAGTGTGATTCTTTCTTCGAGTAGAACCTTCTACGTTAGGTTTTTTACTTTAAGTAAACATTACGTTACTTTTTAGTCGTGAGTAAACTTTTACTGCAATCACAAAAATATACTTTAAGTGTGATTCTTTCTTCGAGTAGAACCTGCTACTTACGTTTTTTTTACTTTAAGTAAACATTACGTTACTTTTTAGTCGTGAGTAAACTTTTACTGCAATCACAAAAATATACTTTAAGTGTGATTCTTTCTTTGAGTAGAACCTTCTACGTTAGGTTTTTTCAAATCTGTAATTAATTTTACTCCAGAAGCACCTGACAGCAGTCATTTCGGTTCATATTCTTTCGGCTTTTGATACCTATTTAAATAGTATAAAGCCCAACTCACTTGAACTCATGTTCTAAGCCCCGGAACCTCCAATCCGTTTTGACAGACCTATAAACCAGTGACTTGGCCGCCCCAGCACTACAGCGTCCTGTATGCTGAAGCTTCCGAGCCCCCACAAATCTGATAGGCCCGTCGGATATAGAGACCCTGATGCTCGCTCTATCCCCCCGCGTCAAGGTGCTAAGCTTGATGAGAGTTTGCAGAGTCTCAATTTTTATCCATAGGCGCTGGTGAGTGTACATCTCATGCAGCTGATATGGTTGGTAGGGTGCTAACCTACCAAATAGTTACTGTCAGGAAATCCCTTCTGAATGAAATAGATTACAAATTCACTTTACTTTACTCTGGGTTTAGAGCAAGGACGGACATCTTTACATATTATACTTAAAATATATACAAAATGCATGTAGTATTCTATGTCATGTTTCTTCCTAAATGACAATAACACTATATATTATTCCTCTTGACAGATGAGCTGTATGTCAAGTGCAGTTTGCACTTGCTTGAGTGTCATGTGTCAGGGCCCCAGACGGTAAGGATACTATTGATTCTCCTTCCGGGCTTTGGATTCCTCCCTTTTCGCCCTCATCTCTGCTTGCTGCTCTGGGGTTAGTGCCCCCCAATCGTCTGCAGAGAGGTATTCGATGCCGGAAGGATCCTTTTTCCTTGTTCTCACTTTGGTTGTCTTCGGGGGGAACTCCTGGGACGCCCCCCTTTTGTCAGATAGCATTTTGACTTGGTCATACAGCATACATTCGATACGTAACTGGTCTTGTGACCATGCTGCGCATCGGGCTGCCAGTAGGTTACCCCCTGGGACTCCTCTGAATAGCTTTTCAAGCAGTAAGCATGATCCTTGCATAGGTGTTCCATTCATGACTGATCCTGCTGCCACATTGAGAGACATGCTCCCGTCTCGCACCTGTGGGATTAGTTTCTCCACCATGTTATCCCCTGGATCTTGACCGGGAGTCCTTACTTCTCTTTCCATCATTTGGGCCATTGAGGCCCTTTCGGGGATCTCTAGTCCTTTGAGATGTCTCAACATGCGAGCTAGCGTCTCTTGTGCTTGCATCTCCTGAGCGAGCATCTGCTGCGCCAGCTTCTCATGAGCTAGCATCTGCTGCGCCAGCCTCTCCTGAGCTAGCGTTTGTTGCACTAGCATCTGTTGTCCTAGCGTCTTCCGTGCTAGCATCTCTTGTGCTAGCTTCTCTTGTGCTAGCTTCTCCTGAGGTAGCGTTGGTTGCGCCAGCTCCTCCTGAGCTAGCATCTCCTCTGCTAGCTTCTCTTGTGCTAGCTTCTCCTGAGCTAGCGTTGGTTGCGCCAGCTCCTCCTGAGCTAGCATCTCCTGGGCTAGCTTCTCTTGTGCTAGCTTCTCCTGAGCTAGCGTTGGTTGCGCCAGCTCCTCCTGAGCTAGCATCTCCTGTGCTAGCTTCTCTTGTGCTAGCTTCTCCTGAGCTAGCGTTGGTTGCGCCAGCTCCTCCAGAGCTAGCATCTCCTGGGCTAGCTTCTCTTGTGCTAGCTTCTCCTGAGCTAGCGTCGGTTGCTAGCTCCGGCTATTTAGCCTGCTGTTAGCTCCTGGCTTTGTTAGCCTGTGGTGAGCCAGTTAGCTCTTGGCTAGTTAGCCATCAATTCACTCTTGGCTTGTTAGCCTGTTGTGAGCTAGTTAGCTCTTGGCTAGTTAGCCATCAATTCACTCTTGGCTTATTAGCCTGTGGGGAGCTAGTTAGCTCTCGTCTGGCTAGGGCCAGCTCATTTCCAGTTAGCTCTGGCTTGTTAGCCGATGGTGAGCTAGTTAGCTCTCGGCTAGTTAGCCATCAATTCGCTCTTGGCTTGTTAGCCTGTGGGGAGCTAGTTAGCTCTCGTCTGGCTAGGGCCAGCTCATTTCCAGTTAGCTCTGGCTTGTTAGCCGATGGTGAGCTAGTTAGCTCTCGTCTGGCTAGGGCCAGCTCATTTCCAGTTAGCTCTGGCTTGTTAGCCGATGGTGAACTAGTTAGCTTTCGTCTGGCTAGGGCCAGCTCATTAGCTTGTGGCTAGTTAGCCTGCATTCCAGTGGGCGCCGTTTTGGCAGCCTCATGTAGCCTCGGGCTAGGTAGCCATCCAGTTAGCATTCAGTTCGCTTGTGGCTAGTTAGCCTGCATTCCAGTGGGCGCCGTTTTGGCAGCCTCATATAGCCTCGGGCTAGGTAGCCATCCAGTTAGCATTCAGTTCGCTTGTGGCTAGTTAGCCTGCATTCCAGTGGGCGCCGTTTTGGCAGCCTCATGTAGCCTCGGGCTAGGTAGCCATCCAGTTAGCATTCAGTTCGCTTGTGGCTAGTTAGCCTGCATTCCAGTGGGCGCCGTTTTGGCAGCCTCATGTAGCCTCGGGCTAGGTAGCCATCCAGTTAGCATTCAGTTCGCTTGTGGCTAGTTAGCCTGCATTCCAGTGGGCGCCGTTTTTGCAGCCTCATGTAGTCTCGGGCTAGGTAGCCATCCAGTTAGCATTCAGTTCGCTTGTGGCTAGTTAGCCTGCATTCCAGTGGGCGCCGTTTTGGCAGCCTCATGTAGCCTCGGGCTAGGTAGCCATCCAGTTAGCATTCAGTTCGCTTGTGGCTAGTTAGCCTGCATTCCAGTGGGCGCCATTTTGGCAGCCTCATGTAGCCTCGGGCTAGGTAGCCATCCAGTTAGCATTCAGTTCGCTTGTGGCTAGTTAGCCTGCATTCCAGTGGGCGCTGTTTTGGCAGCCTCATGTAGCCTCCGGCTAGGTAGCCATCCAGTTAGCATTCAGTTCGCTTGTGGCTAGTTAGCCTGCATTCCAGTGGGCGCCGTTTTGGCAGCCTCACGTAGCCTCGGGCTAGGTAGCCATCCAGTTAGCATTCAGTTCGCTTGTGGCTAGTTAGCCTGTGTTCCAGTGAGCGCCGTTTTGGCAGCCTCACGTAGCCTCGGGCTAGGTAGCCATCCAGTTAGCATTCAGTTCGCTTGTGGCTAGTTAGCCTGTGTTCCAGTGAGCGCCGTTTTGGCAACCTCACGTAGCCTCGGGCTAGGTAGCCATCCAGTTAGCATTCAGTTCGCTTGTGGCTAGTTAGCCTGCATTCCAGTGAGCGCTGTTTTGGCAGCCTCACGTAGCCTTCAGTTAGCACCAGCTTATTAGCCGGCGCTGATGTCTCTCTAAACTGCCAGACATTTTAGAGAGAGGGTTTCTTTACTTTCTTTTTCTTTAATCCAATTTTGCGGCCTCAACCGCTCCACCAGCAATGCCCCCACTATGCAGATGCCTTTAATTTGCCACTGCTTTCCACCGAGGGCCATACAGATCAATATCCTTTGTCTGGTGTATTCTAAAGCTCGGTTCTCCGTTTTTCAATATTTCTAGTTTATTTTATTTTGGCTGTTATCTTACCGATCTCAGCCATAACCCAAGGGACGCCATGTTAAGTGCTACAGGTAGTCTCTATATATCTCAATCACCTACTCGAGATATAAACCCGTGGCTGCTCGATATCCCCCGGCGAGGTGCTAAACTCGCCAAGTTCTCGAGTCAATTACTATTTCTGTCTAGATTACTTCAAGTCACTGGTCTAGTTATATCCAGTTGATATGAAATGTAATCATGAAGAGTTGTTAATCTCTTCTCGTTTGTAATAAACCGAATGTATGTCTAGGAGAACTCTTATAGACTATAATAACAATTATATTGTTATCATCATCATTATTATCATCATTTTACGAAAGGGCTTGTAATACTACTCATTTGAAAGCTTGGTTGTATTACTACTTTGTTAATAAGTATTACCACTGTACTAACACGTAATCATTGTTTGCACGCCCCAGTACCTCCTGTCCTCCTCTCCTCCTCCGCCAGCGGGACCGACCATCCAATCCTGCAGTGATTTAGACGATCAATTTGCCACATAACTCGACAGAGTCCGTCGGACACAGAGATACCGGAACCCGCAAACAACAAACATTGTCATGTATAGTATTTATACAGTACATAGCATATATATATATATATATAATATATATCTTTTAGCTGAAAAGCATTAACCAGTCAATTGATTCAATCTGCAATAGTCACCTTCCATAGGGAATCAGGGCGCGGCCGGCATCGTGGCACATTGCTGGCAGAAATCAGTCCAAGGACTCAAAAGATATTATAAAAAGCTGTTTTTATTTAGAAAGGTATAAAAAAGGACTGTATTGGAAATATCCATTACAGTTTAAAAGATTATATAAAACAAAACATCTTATCTTCTAAGATCGCAATAGCCTGACACGGCTTGTGCCTGCCATGGAAAACTCAGAAATTCTGGTCTCTCGAATGGGAGCAGTCATTTTTATAGCATGTCAAGACCTCTGTTCTATTGGCCCAAAAACAGTGATATCACTGTGATGTCATTTCACTAGCCAACCAACATACAATATATAGTAAGGATGGACTCCTCCCCTTCTAGTCGTTACATCTACTGGAGAAGTAACAGATTACCTTGTGTTGGTAAATCCCTATCTGTTACTAACAGGATACCAGAGGCCCCAAGGTTGTCTTTACATTCCTTAGTGGCCAAACAGTATTGAAGTGAAAGCAATTCACACTTCTTGCATGAGTATATAGTACATAGCCCAACACATACTACAGATATATACAGATACACATACATGTATAATACAGTACATATATATATAGTACATACAGTATATACATATATATACACATACTTGTACCAATCATTGGTTATATGTCTACTCTATGCTGGACAGGCAAGGGTTAACATGTGTGCCAACCTGCTGTTTTTCATTGTGCAGAGCAGCATGCAGGCGCTGTCTCTATGGCCGCATTCCTAAGGGTAACTCCTTACTGCATGTTGGGCAGAAGAGAATGGCTTGTGTACACTTGTGAATACAAAGTGAAGTGAATACACTTCCTGCATTATAAGTGTATAAAGAGTATACAGGTCATATACATAGCTCCAATCATATATAAGAACAGGATGTCATAATAACCAGTGTCACTAGTTGACTTGTGGCACTTAACATGTGTTTACACATAACGTGTTTCTTCTCAATTCCTTTCTGACTGGGCATTACCAGCCAGAATACATATCACATCTAGACACCTATAGTAACATATGCCTAGATTTAAAACAAATATATACAATAAACCTATTGTATTGATTCCATTGATTCCATTGATTCCATTCTCCAGGATCACGCAAGATATTGTAGTGTACACAAGTTACTGTTCCGGAGTCCACAGTCCATAGTTCTCACAGTTTTACACAAGTGGGAGGAAGAATCTACAGACATTCCCCATAATCATATATAAGAACAGGATGTCATAATAACCAGTGTCACTAGTTGGCTGTGACACTTTACAGACCTTTATAAGGTATTTGTAGATAATGAACTAATCATGAACTAACCATTTATATACATTCGTAAATTTATAACTATATTTCTATAACATTTACAAATTAGTTCTACATTATTTATAACTAATTATCAACATTGTTTGTACTTGATTTGTTCATCTTTAAATAATGTTGTTTAATGTGTAGTAACACATTTGTAGATGCTTTGAAAAATGGATATGAAAAAACTACTATACTGTACCTCCATTTATTTGTTCATGTTCAACAAATGATTTGTAAGACAATCTTAAAAGATCTATAAATCATTTGCAGATGCTATTGTGTGCCCTAATCTAAAGTGAAGACTATTCATCATTAACAAATGTCTAATACAGTTAATTATTTGTTTACTTTTTCATCACCTGTTACAAATGTTGTAGACAGCTTTCGGATCCACCCTTCTTTGTGACATCAAACAGTGACAGAAATAGGACTATAGATAAATGCAATTTTATTAACATGTAATAAGTGGGGGACACTTATTTGCATCAATATATTCTAGTGTGAGCATGAACAACTCTCTCCCCAGAAGCCAGACGGAGTCTTGAAACACCATCACTATGTCAAATCTGGAACTTATCCAACTGATGATGACTCTGGAGGCTGCTTTTGTGAACCAACATAATTAATGTTTGAATCTCTACACACCGTTTTCCCTTAGAAGATCACCCGTTGGGTGCTCTCTCAATCTCCTTCACCAGTCTGTCACAGTTCATTCACCATGGAACACCTCCAGATGTTGCCTCTCGATGGCATCACAGGATTTCAAGTTCTAGGTCTCTGTTTTCTACCTTTGAGAAAGATCAGACAGTTCTAGACTGATGCTGTACATCAATCTCACTAAATGAAGGGTCTAATTATACAACCACTATATCAACACAGGATAATTGTTACTTGCAGTTAATTTATCCATGTTTTGCATCCTCACAACTTGCATCTTAAGCAAAAACATTGCATTTGCAAATAATTTGAATATTATTCATCCTCAATCGTTTTTCTTTTATGCCAGTGATAATGTAGCTGTACATTTTTCAAATGGAGGATGGCTAATTTTGAAGTTAAACTGGAGTAAAATATTGTTGTTTTCACTAAAGGGAATATAACTTTTTGAGAACAGCAATAAATCCCCTTGCTGTCTGTGGCAATTTACTTATCTCAATCCCTGCCATCTTGTCTTGATCCATGTAACGTTCTGGGTTCCCTCTCCCAGGAACCCAGCTGTCAGTCTGGAATGTTTTCACCTGGTGGTTGGTATTTGCATTTTGGTTGTCACGCCCACATTCCTGTTGTGTCACTGATTGGTACTCTCCACTGGTTGCTGTCACTGTGCTGTCAATTTGCTGTCACTGCTAATTGATTGGAATGTTTGGCTGGTGACTACTTATTCATTCTCTGTTCCCTTGTCTTGTTGTCGAGGCTTCAGAAAACCGTTTGTGTGGGAAGGAGCTGGTCAGAGGTTGCTGAGCCACTCGCGATGCACTTTTGCCTGTTTTCTCTGTTGACGCCCGGCGTCTTTCATGGATTATCGCTGCTCTGTGTGTTTTAATAAAGACACATTCTTAGAAATAGCTACCTATCACCGTCTCTCCTTGTCTCCTCCACCATTGGACTCACTACCACTCACCCCCATACGTAACAGATGCACCAATAACAACTGTTGCTTGCCAGAGGATCAAGAAAAGAGGGTGCGATTGATATACAGTAGGTAGGCTATATTTCATATCTAATACTGAAACAAAAGTGGGTAATAAATATGGAATTATGAGATGCAATGGAATGATTTTGATGAGTGGAACAGGACACAATTATGTAGAAAGAGAGAGGAATAGTGGTAGAGGGAGAGAGAGATAGAGGGAAAGAAAGAGATAAAGAGAGACAGGGGATAGATAGGGGGGAGGTAAGGGGAGAGACAGAGCGATAGAGAGAGACAGAGAGAGGATGCTCGGCTGAGTGGAGGTGACTAATTGCCCTCTTCTCCGTCCTCTGCGATGGCTGACGTCACCCCACTCCTCTGGTCCTCTTCCCCAGCCGTTCTGTCGCTGCACACGGCATTCCACAGAGGAACCCACCACGATCATTTAACTATCCTCTCACTAGCTTCCATAGGAGCTCATCTCAGTCCTGGGATGTTACCTGGCATTGTTATTACAGTTGCCACCCGCAAAGGCCACTTTATCACAGGGCTGTACGCTAAGCTTTTTTCACTAGGGGCACACTTGCCCCTAAATGAGAAATACAGAATATTTTTTAGGGGCACATTTTTTAATAACAATTTTACCATTATAGTGCACAAAAATATGTTCCTCCTGCCTCATTACTGTGGTCCTTTTATTTAACATTTAAGTGCGTTTGTTTTCAGGTTTGTATCTTTTATAATGAACCAACTGAGAAAGTGTGTAAATCACTAATAGAACAAAAACATCAAACTGTGTGTGTGTGTGCGCGCTTGTGTAGTGCTCCTTGAATGAGATCACCACAACACACACACCATTGCATTAATCAGGAGGACAAGAAACTCTGCATACCTTTGTTTCACAATGAAAAGTGCTTTATAAATAAAATGAATTATTATTATTGTAAATAACCCCATGAAAGGTTTATTATTTGTATGGGTAATTACCTGCTTCATATTTGTGATGTTACTGGTTTCAGTGTGTGACTAAAGTGATCAATGTGTTGGGCCGTTTGTAGAGATCTATGCCAATTAATGTTTATGTATATCTGGGACTTTTTTCATAAGAATTGAGAGGTATTTGTATATGTGACCTTTATTTTGAAAACTGTGTAGTGACGCAACCTTGTTTAAGTTTGCGCTTTTGACAGTGAAATGTTCCGTTCAACTTAGCTCGAAGGAAAGACTCTAATCAAAAAGGTTTAATGGACCTGTATGAGGCCATAGCTCTTACGGTGGGACTTTATAGAAGAGGAATGTAATACTATGCAAAACGAGAAATAAACAGTGATTTTACCAGCAGTAAGTTGCAAGCCACTTTCATACGGGGAACCGTGACAATTATTAGTATTATTTTATTTGCATATTGTCTCATTATTAGATAGATAGGTTGATACTTTATTGATCCCCGGAGGGAAATTTAAGTAGACAGTATTATTGAAAAACGTCCTAATAGTGGGCGACTCACCTAATGCATGGCTGTGTGTCCCCGTCAATCATCACTGCCAGATCAGACTTAATTTCATCGGCTATGGTCACTTATCATCTCTCCACATCGGACGTGGTTGTCATAAGATGGACTGATATCCGCTCCGTTGTTCTTGCAGAGCAAAATTAGCGGCTTAAACTTATTGAAATGAAGTTCTTCTTTGGCGATGCAACATTCAGTTTCGTTTAGATGGTTCGCTAGGAATTATGGGATTTGGTGTTGGATGTATGGACTCTACGCAGACGGGACATGGTATTTAATCGCACGATAGACTACAACTACCAAGTATATAGTGTAGCCCAGATTCACTCAACACGCTAATCTTTTCTTCACACAGGCTATCGCAGTAAGTTCATTCATTGCCGACAGATTTTTTCATAGCACTAGGTTGTAGGCTAGTGTTTTACTATTTTTTTTATCCAATTTGTATGGATTAATTTAGGAGTGAAATGCGAATGAAGGGTTGAAATCACTACTCGCAAGGTTGCCCCCAAATATTATTTACCACTCGCACGGGCCAAATTAAGGGGCAATTTGCGATAATCTCGTCGCAGTGTACAGCCCTGTATCATTCGCTGCACCTTGGCTTTGCTTATGGCTGTAATAGAAAACACTTCATCAAAGTTGTCCGCCCTGCGCAGGTCTGTCCATTAATTTGCACGGGCCTGGGATGCTAACACATGCCTGCTGATATTTACCAACGTACAGTACCTGCCTTTGCCCTGAATGATGGCGGAATCCGTTTGGTGGTGCACCTCGTGTGCGCATTGTAGGACTGACCTCGACTAGTCGAATAGTCGACTAATTGATCAAAGGAGCCGTAGTCGACTGCCAATTTCTTAGTTGAATGCAAAAAAAAATAAGGAAAAAAAAAGTCTGCTAATGGCGCGCATACCAGAGAGGCTAACTACCTAAGAAAACGGGCACAGAGGCACTGAAAGAGGATTTCACCCATCTAATGAACACATTAGACAAATAATCAAGATGTATCGATCAGTGGACCAATTGCATGCTTTCGCAGAGGACAAGAAGCCTTCAGTCAACTCCTTCAGACATTAAGCACTCCCCACAGCCCAAATGGAATGATAAAAAAATTTAAATAAATAAACTACCAGTCAACTATCGGCAAATTTTGGCCAATCAAAGTCGACTATACAAATCCTTAGTCGGGGACAGGCCTAGCTGATGATTTTGGAGAATGCTAACAAGAGGTTATGATAGGTAGTGATGTCACCAGTGAGGAGGGTCCTTTTATACTTCCTCTCGGCCGCTCTCAGGCTCTGTCTTTCTTCCTCTTACTGCATCTGACAACCATGGTCTCAGTCTGTAACGGCTGGCATCTTGTCGAGGGGACAGAGCTTGTCGAAGGAGGTAGAGAGGGCGGGGGGTTGCCATACCTGGGGGGAGAACAGAGAAAGTCTCACGCAAAGGTAGAGCGGACAGAGGGCGGTCAGGTGGCGTAGTGGAGATTGCGCTCGTCACCAATGCAAGAGGCCTCGACTCCCGGAGTCAGCATTGCTTGACGCTTGGGCTGATCGCTATACTAACCCGTTTGGCTGGGTTAGGGGGAGGGCAAGTCATGGGTGGGAATCTGGCGTTGTGGACAGCGACGCCTACAGGTCAGGTCTGGGCGCTTGCTCAGCGGAGGCAGGACTTGATGAAGGCAGCGTGACCTCCCACGCGTTACACTTCACCAATGCGAGTCCTCGCTGCCAGGTGAAAAAAGAGTCACTGGCTGTCGCCGCGCGTGTCGGAGGAAGCGTGCGGATGACTTCAGGGTTCCCTTGTACAGACCAGTAGGAGAACATGCGCACAACAAACAGGTAGGGGAGGGGGGAATTGGCACAACGACTACGATTGGGACGGGGAGAAAACAGAAAAAAATCTGAGAAAGAGAGTATATAAAAAAAAATTTAAACAGGTAGAGCGGACAGGATGTCAGAGGTGAGTGTGGATGGGGGCAGGGAGCGTTTGAATGAGACAGTTTGAGTTGGAGTGGGTGGTTTGGGGTTTAGCATAAGAGTTAGTGAAAAGGGTAGAAATAAGTGGTCTGATACATGGACAGAAGTTACCGTGGTGTTACGTACCCCAGTAGGGAGACGCAACACAAGGCCACAGACAGTGCAGTGACACAAAATCCAAGAGACAATTTGCAAAATAATAATATTTATTTCGCAAAACACAAAACTCAGCAACACAGAGATCAAGGAGGACCTACCAGTGGCACCAAATTAAATATCAAAAGGAAATTAAAGCCCACCCCCCCTTACAGGCGCGGACGCCCAAAAGTACAGGTGGTGGTGCTCACTTCTAAGGCTGGTGTCTTTAACAGTAGGTCACCTACGTGATGCAAAATGTAGACCCAGGGTATCTTCCTGTCCTCAATGTCCCTGTGTGCGAAACAAAAGATTAATACACAAGAAAAACAATCACCATAGGCTGGGTGACACAAGAGAACAAATATTCAAAGGGTTAACAGAAATGTGCAACAAACTATAATGATTTAAACACAACACAATGAACCAGAGCTTCAGCTACCAGCTCTATACCAAACGAATGCCAAAAAGGCCACAGCTCTACAGAACACACAAACAGCACAAAACTAAACTAAACTCCTAAACTAACTAACAGCACAAAGTGCCAGAGCCTTCACCAGCTCTATTACCAGACCACACAAAGATGAGCTCCCACACAGACCAAGTATAGTTACCACAACCAAACGAACCAGGGAGCTAACTAACACTGGACACAAATGGGGTATATGAAGGAGTGTGGAGCTTGATTGCTTGACGAGCCTCAGCTGCTGCTGTTGTTGTTGCTGGAACTGAGGCCATGTCCCCACGTATCTGGATCTTTTGCCAAACGCACATTTTATTCCACGATTGGGCCTTTCATCCACACGTAAAGGGTGTTTTCAGAGACATAAACAGAGATTTTCTCAAACGCATTTTAAAGTGAAGATTTTACAAAATATCCCTTCAGTGGATCCGTGCAGCCACTGTAAACGCATAGTCTAGATAAACGATCACGCCACAGCTCACTACGCATGCTCAGACTGTGGCGGGCCGTAATAATATCTGGCCCGTCAGATTGTTTGGCGAATATTACTTTACTATTTCTCTAATATATATCAGACCGACTATAGACTAGCTAGGCTATATATTTCAGCTATAATGTCCTTACAGAGAAACTACCACCACCTAAAACATCCTTATTACACCTTGTTTTATCCATATAGGCAGTAGCGCTTTGAAGTAATAATAACTTCGGTGGACTTGGTGCTGAAATGTCATTCAAACTATCCTTACTTATGCGACGACGGCACCACACGTGAACAGTACAATGCAATTAATGAATGTCTTGTTGTAATTAGTATATATATAGTTTGCTTTGTGATAAGGACTCGCCATTTAGTTTCAGAATCCGGAGATTGTTAGCCCCTTTCGTGACTGTGATGCACCGAGTGAATCCACAGTCACTTGCTCCTCAATAGGAAATCAACCTAGATTTACCCTGAAGGACTGGTTCTAACCAAACCGTTCGTTATACAAGTATCACAGAGAAATGTCAAAGGTACTCACAGTTGCACGAGGGTTTCGAACAGAGATACGGGATGGTTTGAAAGCTTGGCGTTGCTAATAAACATTTTAAATATTTTGTATAGACTGCTCAAAACGGCATTATTTCCGGCATTGGCTGCCTGGTGTGATCACAGCGCATGCGCATCATGCACCCAACGCCGGAAATAATGCCGTTTTGAGCAGTTTATAAAGAATATTTAAAATGTTTATTAGCAACGCCGAGATTTCAAACCATCCCGTATGTCTGTCCGAAACCCTCGTGCAACTGTGAGTACCTTTGAAACGTCTCTGTGATACTTGTATAACGAACGGTTAGAACCAGTCCTTCATGGTAAATCTAGGTTGGTTTCCTATTGAGGAGCAAGTGACTGTGGATTCACTCTGTGCATCTAGGATATTGTGATCTCAACATTGACATTGTATCTCTCCGTTGCCCAGTACGCAGAAGTAAAGCATTGAATCGTGACATATCTAGATTGGTTGTTTCCTCTGGACTGCATAATCCTCCGCTATATCTATCTATTTATCATCTTGTATGTCAATATAGCCAATGGAAATGCTAGGAATGGTCAAGTGGGCTGGGTGAACCAATGGACAATTCCTATCGTTTCTCAGTCGTCCTGACCACTCGTACATCGCTTATCGCCACCTGCTGGCCCGCATGCTTGTTGGAGCAATTCATATGCGTTTATGTGTTTGTGTCTGGATGGAGTTTTTTTTTTTTACACTGTGGTGTGGACAGGAATTTTATTTTAAACAGAGCCTGAGAATATCCGTTTGGCAAAAGATCCAGATACGTGAGGACATGGCCTGAGACACCTGAGAATGGGGATATGTAGACACAAGAGGGAGACAAAAGAAAACAAACAACACATGCCTATACAACAGCTTATTATACATTACCCCCTCTATATATATACACATAAGGACACCGTCCGTAACAGTGGTGTAAATTATGCTGGAGTCACGGGAGAATATGAGATCCAAGGAGCTGCCAGCTTTGTGGGTGGGAGGCATGGCAGTGGGAGTCAGGTCAAAGGATTGTAGAAGAGAGACCACTGTGGCAAACTGAGACGAGTCAGGAAGGTTGAAGTCGCCCATTAGCATGGGGGTGGCATCTTCTGGGAAGGAGCTTAAAAGCATGTCCAGCTCATCTGGAAAGTGTTCAAGGGGACCTGGACGGCGATAGAGAGTAACACTGGTGAGACTGAATGGACTAGAGACGGATACTGCATGATATTCAAGAGAGGAGAGTGACAGGTAGTGATATTAAGCTTGTAGTCCATGAGGGAGAGGTCAGGAGACCAGTGCCTCCACCACGTCTGATGGGTCGTGGTGTGTGAGTGAAGGTGTCTGCTGTAGATAAAGCGGCAGGCATCGTCAAGTTATCTGGTGTTATTCAGGTCTCGGTAAGAGCCAGAAGCTGGAGGTCTTTGCGATGGGTGTAGGCAGTTATGAAGTTCTGCTTTCCTGACGGCTGATTGGCAGTTCCATAAGCCTCCACATACGGTGACAGGTATATTTGTGGCTGTAGGTGCGTAGAGGAGGTTGGCAGGGTTGCTTTCAAACTGGCGTGGACGGCCTGAAGTTGGTCTTAAAGAGGAGACTGAAGTAGGGATAGGCAGAAAGCACATAGTGAGGGGGATAGGGGTAGGTGTAAGTAGCGGGAGGAAAGGTGAGGTTTTCAGGTGAAGAAGTGCAGAAAGCTCTTATATTCCTGGCTCTATTAACTACTGCCAGACACCTGTGATTAATGTGCGACCAGGCTCTGAGAGTTAATGACCAGATGAGCTAAACAACAAGGTGAAACCTAGTTAGAGTACGCCCTAGTTTCAGCCAGATAAAATTATCTACGAGTTAAAAACAAATAAGCTATGAGATTTAACCAGTTAAAAACAAATAAACTATGAGATTATGTTAAAACATCTTTACTCAGAATGTACTCACTCCTTCAGTAGTCAGTAGGATGTAAACTTCTAGATGCTTGGTACAGAATGACGCTTATACAAGCAGGCCACTACTTTTATAGTGAGAGGCCAGGCTCTTTTTTCAGTTCTGCTTGAAAATGTGGTAAATTGTTCACATCTAGGATAATCTCACAACAACAAATGCACATGTGAAAAGTCCAGCATAGAATCAATTGATAGAAATGTTGTTCCTACTCAAAAGGACATTATTGAATGGTAATTTTGCATGTGTGCCTTAAAATGGCTGACAAAGACCTTTGATGATGTCATGATGCATAAAAGGATCAGTTTGATTGAGCTAGCTGGTGTGTAACCATTACAAAATGATGATGCCATGATACACTAGGAATGGACCTCTCTATCTATTCCAGTTCTTTGACATTTTAAATTTGGGATGGTCATGTGTTATGCTAAAAAGCCAATCACAGCTGTTAAGTGTAATGTGTTAATATGACTGTATGTAACTGCACTTTACTGTTCCACAAGAGGGCGCTATAGGCGTAAGGAGACGCAGCTATTGTGGCTGACGTCAGGTAGAAGGTATAAAAGGGAATGTTCCCTCCCCCTCTATCTCTTTCACTCTAACTCTCAAGGAGAGTAGGTCTCGTGGTGCAGATGTGCATAATGAAAATAAACCACGCCGGTTAAGGCTAAAGAGGACCTTTTTTTTTTATCCACTTTTTCTCCCATTTTTCTATATTTTCTCCCATCCCAATTTCGTATCATCCAATTCAACCCTCCCCTGTCACGAACGCTGTTTCTTGCCTCCCACAAGCCGGCTGCAATGTGGACTAAGTCATACATAGCACAAGTCCCCTCCGGTACTTGAGGTAACAGCAGTCGCATCTTTTCACCTGCGCAGCTCGATCTCTCAGTGGCGAGGAGTAACGCGTGGGAGGCTCACGCTGCCCCCGACACTTCCTGATTCTACTGCGCAGGCGCACCAACCGACCTGTAGGAGTCGCTGTCCACAACGCCCGATCCCCACCCATCAGTTTCCCACCCCCTAATACGGCCAATGTGTATTAGTATGAACGACCAGCTAAACTGAAAGCAATGTGGAGCGCTGGGCTCGAACAGGCAAGCCCAGCGTCTCCGTCATTCGTGGCGAGCGCCTTGCCCACTACGCCACGCCGCCCTGGCTAAAGAGGACCTTGTCGTCATGACCAAGTTATTGTTGCACCCCAGGTGACTCTGTCAACAACAGCCTTTCTTACTAAAACTAAGTAAGAAAACCTAAGCGTGAGATTACTTTTCATTGTTAGTTAGCTTCTGATATAATGGTCAGTTTGCATAAGTTAATACTGATGGCTCAATATTCTCAAGGGCTGAAAAGAGACAACAATCATATCAAACAACAATACACCTGATCAAATGCAATAATAAATGTGTCTGTCAGCCTTATGATGTTGATATTATCTCATTTTAACAGCATGACTCACAAACTGCTATCCATGACAGCCATAAAGAGGCTGAGTGGAGAAAAAAGACATAGGTGTGTGAAGAGAAAGTGGCCTAGGATCATCAGAGAAATAGAGGACAATGTGAACACAAAGAGGACTGAGTTCATTTCTTCTTGGTCCTATTTATGATCCACTTAAAAATGACAGTTTGGTTAATTTAAAAAGGACTATTATGTGAAAACACCCTACTGTATCTGATTATCTTAGCTGTCAAGAATGCCCGGAGCCTCTGCTGTTGCTGCTGTTGCTGCTGGCTCCTTGTATATCCCTGATGAGCTCTCTAAAGCCTGGCCTCTGTCTTATCTCTTTCTCTCGCCCTCCCCCTTTCCCTCTCTCGCTCTGTCTCTCTTTCTGGACGTGCTGGGTGTGATGATCACAAGGCCCTGGGTTGAATCACGACTGGTTCCTTATCTCCTTTTCGCTGGTTGTTTATTGCATGTGAGAGCGCATTGGGCTCGTTTATGCTGCTCAACCGCGTCAGTCCAGTTGAATATGTGTCCGATTATTCACAAGTGTCGTAATGTGGTCTGGAGGCCTGGTGTGACTCCGTCGGCCGCACTCCTCTGCCCTTGAGGTATGACTGCTGTTACTCACACTCGAGTGAAACACTGCCACTCTGAGACACTGTGTAATCCAAGATGGATGCCATCCACTCCACAGTCATTACACAGTGAGGCTCTCGCTTCACACCACACCACACACAACACACCACACCACACCACAACACAACACAACACAACACAACACAACACAACACACCACACCACACCACACCACAACACACCACACCACAACACACCACAACACACCACACACAACACCACAACACACCACACCACAACACACCACAACACACCACACCACACCACACCACACACAACACCACACCACACCACACCACACCACAACACAACACACCACAACACACCACAACACAACACAACACACCACACCACACCACACCACACACAACACCACACCACACCACACCACACCACACCACAACACACCACAACACAACACAACACACCACACCACACCACACCACACCACAACACACCACACCACACCACAACACAACACACCACACCACACCACAACACACCACACCACACCACACCACAACACACCACAACACAACACAACACAACACACCACACCACAACACACCACAACACACCACACACAACACCACAACACAACACAACACACCACAACACACCACAACACAACACAACACAACACAACATAACACACCACACCACAACACACCACAACACAACACACCACACCACACCACAACACAACACAACACACCACACCACACCACACCACACCACACCACAACACACCACACACAACACCACAACACACCACACCACAACACACCACAACACACCACACCACACCACACCACACACAACACCACACCACACCACACCACAACACAACACACCACAACACACCACAACACAACACAACACACCACACCACACCACACCACACACAACACCACACCACACCACACCACACCACAACACACCACACCACACCACAACACAACACAACACAACACACCACACCACACCACACCACACCACACCACAACACACCACACCACAACACAACACACCACACCACACCACAACACAACACAACACACCACACCACACCACACCACAACACAACACAACACAACACACCACACCACACCACACCACACCACAACACAACACACCACACCACAACACAACACACCACACCACACCACAACACAACACAACACACCACACCACACCACACCACACCACAACACACCACAACACAACACAACACACCACACCACAACACACCACAACACACCACACCACACCACAACACACCACACACAACACCACAACACAACACAACACACCACAACACACCACAACACACCACAACACAACACAACACACCACAACACAACACAACACACCACACCACAACACACCACAACACAACACACCACACCACACCACAACACAACACAACACACCACACCACAACACACCACAACACACCACAACAACACACTACACCACACCACACACAACACACACAACATAACACACCACACCACAACACACCCCACCACACCACACCACAACACAAGACAACACACCACACCACACCACACCACAACACACCACAACACAACACACCACACCACAACACAACACACACCACTCCACACCACACCACACCACACCACACCACAACACTCCACACCACAACATACCACAACACAACACACCACACCACAACACAACACAACACTCCTCACCACAACACAACACAACACACCACAACACAACACACCACAACACAACACACCACACCACACCACACACAACACACCACACCACAACACAACACACCACACCACAACACATCACAACACAATACACCACAACACAACACAACACACCACAACACACCACAACACAACACACGACAACACAACACACCACAACACAACACACCACACCAAACCACAACACAACACAACACACCACAACACAACACAACACACCACACCACACCACACCAGTAAATTAATAATATATCTGAGGTAAATGTTGATATTCCCAATAGTCTCATATTATTTCTGTCATTATTGCCTTTACATTTAGTTAGCTAAATCATTAGCCTTGGTGGCTTCAAGACGCATTGCTCAGTTGCCTAGCAATGGTGCCCTCACGACTTCAACACACTTTAACCACTTGGAACGCCAAGCATCTCGTGTACTCAACTTCCCATGTCGAGACCATGAACTCACAAGTTCCAATTGAAGGCAACAGCTGTGTGTCCTTGTTTAAAGGGGCAGTTCACCCAAAAATAATTTAATAACATATTTTCCTCCTTCCGCCCAGAATGCTATCTATCCATCCTGATAGTTTCAGTGATTTGCCTAGTTTTGGATATATCTGCCGTACAGAGGTCTGCCGTCACTTCGATAGAATGGAGCTGAATGGCACTTGGTTTGTGGCTCAATGCTGCCAAAAACATTTGAAACACTTAAAAGCAATGTCACTTTCCGGAAATCATGACCCGGTTACTCAAGATAATCCATAAAATCCATATGAAATGTTTGATTTGACTGTGTGAAAGTATGAAAGACCTTGAATTTCATCTTGCAATTCATTCATTGCTTTTCAAATTATACAGATAATTGATTTGGGCATTTTATTTCCCCGAAGGAACATTATCTCAACTTTTTACTAAAGAAAAACAGTGATGAATTGCAATTATATTACAGAATTTAATAGCAATACTGAAGAGATTAAAGAGCATAAATAATTGCAATATTATCGTATCATGGCCTAATTATTGTGATGGTATCATACAGGGAGCTCTCTGGTGATTCTGACGCCTGCTAATGGCGTGACGGCAGGTTCTCAAACCTGTTCCTGATGACGACCTTGATACACATTAGGTTGCGGACCCCCAGTTGATACGATTTATTCTCAGGGACCTCCATATGAGAAGATATCTTTGTTGTTAGATATGATCAAGTCCATAATTCCATAATTACATGCTGTAGGTGGGGAGATACCAGAGGAGAGAGTGAAACCTATGATCAGAATAGTCATTCTTGTACATTCTGTCATTGGACTAACTTAAGTTAATGAAATAGTGACATTTACACTAGCCTACATATTCCTTGGTTTTCTGGGGGCCCCCTGAAACCTCCTCAAGGACCCCATGTTGAGACCCACTGGCATACAGGCCTCTATATAGTGGCAGGAGCTGCACAAACCACTCTTGCTCTCAGTAAAAAAAAAAGAAAATAATGTATTCCATCCATTTTAAAAGACATTGACTTTTCGGCTCATTACGAGGCCTGTTTTCAGCCTATATTTGGGGCTGAACCTGCTGGCCTTTCTTCTCTAATGTTTCCCACAAGCACATGATTCTAATGTTTATGTAATGGAGTTAATTATCAACAGGTGTGTAGAGAGTTTAGACTAATGTTTATGTAATGGAGTTAATTATCAACAGGTATGTAGAGAGTTTAGACTATATTGTAGAAAAGATGACTCCCACATGCTGCCTCCTCACTTACAATCACTAAGGACTAAGGATAACCAATGACTACATATTAAGAACTAAGGATTAATAACTAAAGACTAAGAACTAAAGATGAAGAACTATGGGCTAAGAACTAAGGACTAAGAATTATTGACTAATGAAGAAGTAAGGACTAAGAACTGACTAATGATTAAGAACTAAGGGCTAAGAATGAATGACTAATGATTAAGGATGAACAATTAAGGACTAAGAATTGAGGACTAAGAACTAAAGACTAAGGATTAAGAACTAAGAACTAGGATTCATATGTCACATGTCAGTCCAGGGACCTGCATATACCTTATTGTGGTACTTCTCTAAGGCAGTTATCAGTGAGGTATAGAGGGTCAAATCTTTGGAATGCAGCTGATCCTATGCTGAAGAAATATCCATCTCTGCTTGTTTTTAAAGCAAACTACAAAAGAATGCTCATATCGAAAAGGTAGTAGATAGATAAATAGGTCATACATGTAGCTGTAGGTATGCATTTGGTTATGTGGGTGGGTAGGTTTGTAGGCAGGTGGGTGTGTGGTTATGTATTATTATTAGGGATGTCCGATATTATCGTCCTACCGATATTATTGGCCGATATTGGCGTTAAAATGTGATATCGGAAAATATCGGTATCGGTTTCCAATTTTCTTTTTTACATTTCTATATCCTTTATTTACCCAGGCAAGCAAGTAAGAACAAATTCTGATTTTATTTATTGTCAAAAGTATGCATAATGTTGTGTTAATTCTACAACAAGAGATATGTAATGTTACTTACCTGAAATTATTCCGTTAATCGGTATCGGAAATTAAGAGTTGGACAATATCGGTATATCGGTATCGGTAAAAAAGCCAATATCGAGCATCCCTAATTATTATGTACACAGTATATAGCAGGGGTCAGCAAAAGAAAACGGCCCGCAATAATTTCTGGCCTGTCAGTTTATTTTGAGAATATGATATTTGATATACGCGCAGGAAATATTCACTTGTGACGCCAGAGTGTCTTTGTGAAGCTGTATCTATCTATTCATCATATCTATGTCTGTCACTATAGCCAATTGAAATGCTAGAAATGGTCACGTGGACTGGGAGAACCAATGGAATAGTCCCACCGGGCCGCGTGTATATTTTCCCTAACGCACTTTCACTTCCGCGTTTGGGATGTGATCATGCGAGAGACTAACGTTAGCAAAAACAAAACAAACGTCTTTGGATAGCTTCTTTGCAACGGGGAAATACCAACTGAGGAGCCAGAAGAGGAGCCTACGACCTCCAAGACACATAAAGCTTCTTTTAATAAACAGGAGTCATACTTAAAATACGGGTTTATCGCAACAGGTGACTCTCGCGTGTTGACATTGCAACACGAGGCAATGAAGCGACTGTGTTCAAGTTGGCACAAGATAAAGTAGTTGCATTCAACGCGAGTGGACATTTGACATGTTTCAAACATTAGCAGGGATTTTGGAGGACCGAAACAGAAACAATAATAAGCCCAGGGCAGGGCTGCATTATGGTGAGTTGTGTTTTATTAATAATAATAATACATTTGATTTATAATACACAGTGCTGCAAATCAAATGCCCACCCTACTGATCTGTTCATGTGTTATAATAATAATAATAATACATTCGATTTATAATGCGAGCACCTGCATTTAAATCAAATGACTGATCTGTTCATGTGTTATGCACCCGAGAGGCACTTTATAATCGAAAAAAGACAGTGCAAACATGTATATGTTGCTTACAGTTTATTATGCCACCTATGCAGCTCGTTTATTTTGACAGAGTTAAAAAAAAATTCACTATCATTATATTAAATTAGCCATTGTTTTTGGTCCTGGCCCGCCATTCAATTGCTTGGGGAAAAATTGGCCCGTGAGCAAACCTAATTGCCGACCCCTGGTATATAGGCATGTATGTACTGTGTGTATGTATGTTTGTATTAACACATCTCTTTTGAATGTATTACTGGTATTTTTTTTTATAATATGTATATATATATATATATATATATATATATATATATATATATATATATTTTTTTTTTTTTTTTTTATCCACTTTTTCTCCTCTTTTTCAATTTTTCTCCCATCCCAATTCCACTGTGCCAATTCACCCCTCCCCTGTCTTGAACGTCGCTCGCATATGCCCCTCATTGGCCGGTTGTAGGGAGGTCTACAAGATACACTACGCGACCAAGGTACCCATGTACATGTCAAAATACTTCCCAAAAGTCAGTGAATACCACGATCACAACACCAGAGGGAGCTCCACAAATCATGTAAAACCCAGATTCGGCTCAAACAAGGGACTAAACACGTTTCGCAATTATGCCACATCAATGTGGAACGCCCTACCTAAAGCTGTAAAGGAATGTGAATCACTACCCACTTTCAAAAACACTCTCAAAAAACACCTACGTGAGACTGCAATTCGAAACTGGCCCCTACAAATGTCCTAACCTAGTTGTACAGTAAATGACCAAGTAAGGCTTTGTCAATATTCCAATGTACAGTGTAAAATGTGTGTGTGTCCCCTACCCAACCCCCCCCCCCCCCCCCCCCCCCCCCCCAACCTCCAATGTACAGCCCTCACCCAACCCACCCAACCCCACCCCACCCAACCAACCTCCTCCAATGTACAGTTTCTACGCCAAATGTATATACACTCCTTTTCTGGACACTTTTGTATCACAAACAGTACTGTATTTGCAAATCTGATATGTCATAAATGTATAGATGTAGCAGTACTGTCTATCTGTATGTCATGTATGTCATATATGTTATGATGAATTGAAAATGGGGGACCCTGATGTAAACAAGACGAAAGTCTTTCTCTGGTCTGCATCCCCTTAACAATTGTATGTATTGAGCTGTACTGTACTGTACCCATTCTGCAATCTGTTAATAAACTTTTCAATCAATCAATCAATCAGGATAGAAGACTTGCATCACGTGTCCCCTCCAGTACACAAGGAGGCAGCCTGTCACATCTTTTCACCTGCCAGCGCGGACTCTCATTGGCGAGGTGTAACGTGTGGGAGGCTCACACTACCCCCGCCATTTCCTGTCTCTGCTGTGCAGGCGTCCCCAACCGACCTGTAGGAGTCGCTGTCCACAACGTCCAGATTACCACCCATCGACTTCCACCCGCTAACTCTGCCAATTGAGTTAGTATGACGGCTGGCCCAAGCCGGAGGCAACGCCGACAGCCGGAGTCGAATCCGGTGTCTCTTGCGTTGGTGACGAGTGCAATGTCCGCTGCGCCACCCTTAATATGTATATTTTTGTATGTTTGATTTTACAAAACAGGGGACGTTCTCGATAAGCCTCTAGGCTTCTAAACTTCTCCTACACAATATGATGTATTTGTTTGTATCTTTTTTTTTTTTTTTTTTTTTTTTTTTTACTTTTGTTCAACTCTTTGTGTAAATAAATAAAAAGATTAATACAAAAATAACTAAGAACTAAGAATTAAAAACAAAGGGTTAAGGACTAAGGATTAAGAACTAAGGACTAAGAACTAAGGACTGCTACATTCATCCGTTGTTTCTGTTCGTCTATGTCTGTTTTTAATTACTTTTCAATCAGGAGTGTCCGTTTGTTGGACAGGGCTGACGATGAGTCGGTCTCCGGCTGAGAGGATGAACATCAGTTCTGAAAGGATGGACATCAGTTCTGAGAGGATGAACATCAGTTATCAGTTCTGAAAGGATGAACATCAGTTCTGAGAGGATGAACATCAGTTCTGAGAGGATGAACATCAGTTCTGAAAGGATGAACATTAGTTCTGAGAGGATGAACATCAGGAACTGATGGATACGTCACCATCTGTTAGCAACGCTGTTTCTGGAAACGCACAATTATGTTAGGTTCTAATTAAAAAACAAGCCAACGGACAGCAATACTATTTGTACATTTCTCTCTGTTTTGTGATGGATCAATGTAACCGCTGCCTAAAAACTAAAGACTAAGGTCTAAGGACTCAAATGTTGCTTAAAGGGGCACAAAAAAACAATGCTGATTTATTTTACACATACATTTACATTTAGTCATTTAGCTGACGCTTTTATCCAAAGCGACTTACAAGTTCTGTACAACAAGTCATCAGGAAGGGCACAACTTCAGCTGAGTAACAATGTTCATCAAAGTGTTGAGTGCTACAGTGTAGGTTAGTTTATTAGGACAAGTCCATGGCAGTAAGGTTAGTTGGAGTTAGATTTTTAATTTTCTTTATTTTTAATTTTTAATTTCAGATAATGGTTGAAGAAGTGCGTCTTTAGTCGACAGCGAAAGATTGGACGGGTTTCGGCTGTCCTAACTGGGGTGGGTAGTTCATTCCACCATTGTGGGGCAAGGACTGAGAAAAGGCAGGTTCTCCTTGATGACCCTCCAGGAGCTCGGATAGGAGTGGGTCTGAGACGGCCAGAAGATGCAGAGCGTAGGGGTCTTGAGGGTGTGTAGTTAGAGACCATTGACCGGAGGTAGGCGGGAGCGGTTCCCTTTGCCGCACGGTATGCCAGGTCTAGGGCCTTGAAGCGGATTCTTGCAGCAATGGGGAGCCAGTGCAGGTCCCTAAGAAGGGAAGAAGAGCCTCTGTGACCGCAATGAGGGCTGTTTCTGTGGAGTGGCCAGTCCGGAAGCCTGACTGATTAGGGTATAGGAGGTCATTCTGTAAGAGATAAGCAAGTTGGTTGGATACAGCACGTTCAAGTGTTTTAGAAAGGAAGGAGAGAAGAGAGACAGGACAATAGTTGTCTATGATGGTGGGGTTGAGTTTTTTTTTTTTTTATGAGCGTGTGACTCTGGCTTGTTTTAGCGAGGTGTGGACCACCCCCGAGTTGAGGGAGGAGTTGATGGTTGCAGTTAGGAATGGGAGGATGTCTGGTGCTATGGTCTGGAGGAGTGGGGAGGGTAGCTTGTCCAGCTGGCATGTAATCGGACGGTTCGACGTTATCAGTGTCAGGGTCTCGGCTTCTGTAATGGGAGAGAAAGATGACAGAGTGAAGGATGAGGTTCTCTATTCAGTATTTGGAATGGGTGGTGGTTGGGTGAAGGAGCTGCGGATGTTCTCCACTTTTTCCTCAAAGAAGATCGCAAAGTCTTTGGCAGAGAAAGATGAGGGAGGAGGGGGTGGGGGGGGGAGTGAGGAGGGAGGACATGGTAGCATGCAGTTTGCGAAGGTTCTTGGCAGAGGCCTCGATCCTATGGTGAAAGAAAGAAGCTTTGGCATTAGTAATGGTTTTGGAGAATGTTAACAAGAGGTTGTGAAACGTGTCGATGTCAGCAGTGAGGCGTGACTTTCTATACTTCCTCTCAGCCGCTCTCAGGACCTGTCTTTGTAATCTCACACATATCTCAAAACTGTTTTGCACACATTACTTTAGTTTGAAAGTTATTGAGAGTAATTAAGTTTGAGTAGGTCCTCCAGTGATGTCATCAGAGGACACTTAATCTTTGGTGTCGTGCTTATTAGAGCTCAATAAATGGAGATGAAAAAATAGCAATCCCTATTGCAATCCTTATTGCTATGTTCTCATCTACATGTTACATGTGACTCTTGGTATTGTAATCTAGTATTGGGGAAGTTCTCAGTTATGCCTTGTTTAACGTGGTTTCGGACCAAAGTTCTCAGATATATGTTGTTTTAACGTGGTTGTGCGGGAGCTTAGAGGACTGTATATAAATTTCACCTTAGGGGGTTTGGTAGGATGCCTTAACTGTTAAACTAATTGTACCAAATTACACAACTGAGTGAATAACTTAAAATGGAGTCACCTAAACTAGAAAGAGCGAAGAACTGTTTGAATCATAATGCCATTTTTATATAAGCAAAAGGGGGAAAAACATTAAATTAACATTAAAAATTAAATACTATAACTAAATTTAGATGGGCGCCCAAATGGTTCTATTAAAGTGTTCTGGCCAAACGTTGCCGCGGTTACCACTGCAGCAGAGAAACAATTCCCTCTGCAGTACGAGAGAGGTGGAGAGAGTTAGTAATCCTGGTGGTGAGAAAGAACCCGGATGGGTTCTGTAACGAGGAGTAGTCGACCGCTGCGTGGTGATGAGGGCGGGAAGACGCTGCCCGGTCCGATTGGCGCCACCAGTCTGCTCCTGCAGACCAGAGGCTCCGCTGTGGTGGATCTGAGTGTCTCGCTCCGCTCCGTAGTGCTGCACGGCGCACGCCGACAGCTACTGAAGACATGCTGGTCCCCTCTGTACAACAGGCTACTGCTAGTGGCTACTACATAGGACTGGTTGTGTCCTTTTACAGCGTCCCTTCGACACAGACCCTATCTAAATGTCCTCTGGTCTGTGCTATTATCGTCTGATATGTCCAGTATAGAGCAGCTATCAATGCATGAGCTGGAGCTACGTTAGGTATTAGCTCCGAGCTAGCTAGCTTCGGCTAACTGCTAACGATAAATGGGGAATACTATAGTCCGCTGTAATGTGCTAATCCCAGACGTTTACTAAACATCGAATTAGCTGGTTACTAAAAACTCACTCTCTCTTGGTGGTATAATGTCCGCTTGGTAAGCAACTTTACATCCTTGGTCACCGTCAAACTATAACGTTACGTGACCAACGCTGGATGCATTTCTCCCGTCGGATTCTCTAACAAGTCTGGGCAAGTTCAACGTCAGTTCAACGTCTCCTACAGGAAGTGACGCACTTGCGCTAAACACTACCACCTCTGGCCCACTAGATGGGAGCACTGTCATATAACCTGAGATGCCAGCAGTAGGCAGACAGTGTAACATTATGTGGTAAATAATAACTTAACTCCCACATATTAAACAGGTTGGTGAACTTAAAGGGGGATAATCTTAGGTCTAATTTTACCTAATTGCAGACCCTTCAGCACAGTGGTATAGGACCAAAGTTCTCAGATATATCTTGTGTTAACATGATATAGGACCAACGTTCTCAGATATACTGTACCTTGTGTTAACGTGGTTTCCACGGTGGTTTCGGACCTCAGATATACCTTGTGTTAGCGTGATATACTGTAGGACCGGAGATCTCAGAGAGACCTTGTGTTAATGTGGTTTACTGTA
>NC_140177.1:106138048-106160548 GCF_963971535.1 Notolepis coatsorum
CACATCTAAATACAGATGGAGAGAGAGAGAGAGAGAGAGAGAGAGAGAGAGAGAGAGAGAGAGAGAGAGAGAGAGAGAGAGAGAGAGAGAGAGAGAGAGAGATAGAGAGAGAGAGAATGAGTGAGTGAGTGAGTGAGTGAGTGAGTGGGTGAGTGGGTGAGTGAGTGAGTGAGTGAGTGAGTGAGTGAGTGAGTGAGTGAGTGAGTGAGTGAGTGAGTGAGTGAGTGAGTGAGTGAGTGAGTGAGTGAGTGAGTGAGTGAGTGAGTGAGTGAGTGAGTGAGTGAGTGAGTGAGTGAGTGTGTTTGTATAGGAGTTGTAAAGTTTGATTTAATTATTTACGTGGCAGCAGTAACATTGCTTGCTTCCCAAACCAGCAAATGAAACTCCATCTTGCCAAGGAATGCGCAGGTCACAGCTACCAATTACTTAATGAAAATGATCCTGTTTCCAACGAGGGCCTGACCAGAGCTGCTCCGAATTCCTGCAGTCTCTCAAACTGGGGCTATACAACAGAGTGTACCCAAGGTTTCCTCCAACTGTTAAGACAAAGTCTGCCTCTGCTGCAGTCTCCGGCTCATCAAAACTCCCAAACTGCTGAGCTCAGCAGTTCAGCTGAACGAAAGTAGGCCTATCCTATTATGACTTATTAAGAATGGATAATAGGCCATATATGATGTAAAGGTTGGCTCCCCTCTATACCCAATATCTTTCTTTTTAACTCTCTCGCTCTCAATCTCCTCATGTTATTGGGTCTTAAATTCATTCTTTTGGGGGGGGCTTGTTAAGGGTTGGGAATTACACTACACTATAGTCAAATCCTGATCATTTTGTGGCTGCGCTGCCAATGTGCATGCTTGCCAGCATTCTAAAAAATATTTTGGATGCTAAATAGCCTATACCTAATTGTCTGGTGACATTCTTAATCCACAAGCTGTGGTTATTTAACATGCCTTGGTGTTTTCTTTATCAGTTGGAATAAAATATGAATTTGAATCGAAATGTCCCATACAACACTTTATCCCTGCTCAGACAGATATCTTACCATTACACGTTTAACACCATGGTTTTGGGGGAATGTCAGTGTCTTTCCCCTCTCTTTCCTCATTGAGAACTGTCCTTCACTTGACCACTTCACAGCAAACCGCCACACATACGTCCATTTCAGGGAAGCTGGATACTTACTCTTATACTCTTTCAGCACCGTGGACAGCGCTCGCTATACCATGCGCTTAGCTCTCTCTCTCTCTCTCTCTCTCTCTCTCTCTCTCTCTCTCTCTCTCTCTCTCTCTCTCTCTCTCTCTCTCTCTCTCAAGAAAGCGAATAGTATACAAAGTTAAATACACACATTGTACATTGATCTGGTTGAAATAGCTATATTAATGGCTATGCAAGTATATACTTATTTTCAGTGTGCATGTTGCCAAACTCAAATCTCTCTCTCTCTCTCTCTCTCTCTCTCTCTCTCTCTCTCTCTCTCTCTCTCTCTCTCTCTCTCTCTCTCTCTCTCCCCTCCCTCCATATCTCTTAGAGCAGCGGCTTGCCTCGCGGTGGCGGCAGTATCTGACGACATGCAGCAACATGCATGCAGCTCTGTGTTGTCTCGTTCCCTCTTCAGTGACCGGGGTTGCTCGTTGCGCGCCGACTGCAGGCTATATATGCATGGAGTGTCCATGCCGAAATGTTCTGCCTGGTAATATAAAACCCTATCTACTCTAGTCTTGATGAATTATTAAACGCTGGCCTGCAAGTCGCAAGCGTTATACTGTGAGGTAATTGCCGCATACCCAATTGTATGGATTTCTATGGGTCAACAAGTGGGAATGGGTTTTGGAATTCGTGTCCTATAGGTCCCCGTTTCGTGCCTTAACCAGTTGCATTCTCAGATCGACCATTAGGCTATACGTTTAAGCTTTATAGTCAAACCATAAAAACTGGAAGGGAAGGGGTTATTTGTTGTTGATCATAAACGATATGAGCATTCAGACTGTATCTGGTCCATGCCCGTTTGTGACATATGGATATAATGGGTCTATTTGAGGGGATGCATCATGCAATATGGGGCTGGTGCTACAGCTTGAGCAGTAAAAGTGGTTCCTCATTATGCATGGTGGTTATGGTAACAGTGACAAAGTCGATCTAGTAGAGCCGCACTGGATTTAGATTATCTACCATGTGAATGGGATTTTAACACCTTCCTATCCTCTTTGCAATCGCTGTATATCGTCTTAAAGAGCGTTCGGTCCACCTGTGCGCATAATAAGCTATGGACCTATTCTAACGAAGGCGGTGTTTTGGCCGCACGGTGACGTTTTAAGGCAGATGGTCAAACCTACCAATGATACAAGTCGGCTCTATTCTGCTGGGACTGGTCGCAATGAACGGGTGTCGGAGCTCTGCACGGCAAAGGAGCAACCACAGCAAGACGCGGCTATTAGGGGGATGCGGCATCGATACGCGGGAGCTGTCCATCAGCACCAAATCCCCGACGAAAAGCAAGCGAGCGGCGCGCAGAGCCAGCAAGACCCCAAAACACCACTCGCCCCAGTCTTCAGTTTGCCGCCCCCGCCCTCGGTTCACCACAGAGACCGTTGTTCGACCGTCGCCGCTCACCGACAGAGCCTCCAGGAGCTGCCGTGCCTGAGCCAGCCCTCTCGGAGACCTATTCACAGCGGCGCCCCCCTGCCTCTGACGAGCTACGACACCGCCCAGCGACCTTCACACCGGGGCAGTGATCCCAGCGCCGGGCAGCCGGCACACCTGCAGCAGCAGACCCGTTGGGCCGAGGCCGGCTCGCCGCAGTCGGAGAAGCAGGCTGTTTTTCAGAGCTGCCACTGCAGTTTTTCCGAGCAGGAGGCGAGCCTTTCTCATCACCAGCGCCAGCCCCTCGCTCCTCTCCCACCGCAGCCCTCCCCATCTTTTCCGCCTCCGATACCACCGCCACCGACATCGTCCTCCTCCTCTGTGCTGTTTTCCAAGGATTCTAAAAGGGGGGACCGTCTCCGAAGGAGTGCCAATAATTACCAACAGGCGAGCATTGTGGAACGCTGCAGGGGGGGAGGAGGAGCCGGGGGGCACGGAGACCACAAGCAGTTGTTGCAGCAACAGCAGCAGCATCAACAGCACAGTCATTTACGAATCCAACACAAGGACCCCTCCCCTGAAAGAACACAGAAAGCAAACTCGCAGAAAGGGCGCTCTATAAATGTATGTGAGTCAATCGAGGCTAACAGGAGAGCATTCGAGTCTCAGACTCAGGACCTGCAGCAGCAACAGCAGCAGCAGCAGCAGCAGCAGCAACAACAACAGCAACAGCTCCCACAATTACGAGCGCAGCAACAACTGCTGGTGGGAAGCAGCTTGCCTATCAACTACTGCGCCAGCGGCTCAGGAGAGCTATGTAGGACTAACCAGGCTCCACTGCTGCACCAGCATCAGCAGCAGCAGCAGCGGCAACAGCAAGGCGCACAGGGGCCATGTCCCAAGCGTCCTCCTCAGCACTGTGAACAACAAGACCGCAATAAGTCGGGGAGAATCGCCGGCCAAGGCGACCTGCAGGCGCAGCAACACGGCCGCGACTCCCGTGTAAACCCCCCGGTAACGCAGAAGAAGGCATACGCTGGGAACTCGCCTGCTACTGGCGGCAGCAGCAAAAGCAGCCCCAACTACGGTTCGAGCTATCACCTGTGGCCGGAGAGCCCGCATCAAGGAGAGGAGAGGATACGCATCGATCACCATAAGGTACGTTTCTCATTTGCTCGCGCGCCATCGAAGCTAATTAGGGTCTGATACTCTGATTATCTGATAACGCATCCAAACTGGCCTCAAAACATTTCTATCCAATGACCACGCCTGTCATATAATTTTGATATAGAATACAGGCGTGTGTGTGTGTGTGTGTGTGTGTGTGTGTGTGTGTGTGTGTGTGTGTGTGTGTGTGTGTGAGTGAGTGAGTGAGTGTGTGTGTGTGTGTGTGTGTGTGTGTGTGTGTGTGTGTGTGTGTGTGAATGAGTGAGTGAGTGTGTGTGTGTGTGTGTGTGTGTGTTTGTGTGTGAATGAGTGAGTGTGTGTGTTTGTGTGTGTGCGTGTGTGCGTGTGTGTGCGTGTGTGCGTGCGTGCGCGAGTGTGTGTGTGCGTATTATTCTAATCGATAAGGGATATCTTTTGCCAGTTTTGCGCACATTGTTTCACAACACTGCTATGGTATATACACAGTTATATACTGTTTCTTCAGAGGATTCATGTAAAACCTATGACATAATGCGCGTTTTCTCTTTCTTTACACAGTGTGTTTAATTTGAAACACACACACACACACACACACACACACACACACACACACACGTCACACACACACACACACACACACACACACACACACACACACACACACACACACACCTACACACACACACACACACACACACACACACACACACACACACACACACACACACACACACACACACACACACACACACACACCTGTTCCATGTCGCCGCTCTGAGCAGCGGCCTCTGCCTGTTTTGCGTACAGAAAAATATTCAAATTATGTTCTCGTGGCAGTTGGAAAATAGAGAAATAACAGGTAGATTCTGTTGCTTCTTCTAGCTGCGGGATCTCTCGGCTTAAGAACCTGTATGTTTTGGCTCCCAGCCACAGTTATGACAAACCGCTGTGTGTTAAAGCATTAACCTCGCAGTAGGCTATAGAGGGCAGTTTCTCATTGGGTGTTTTGTACTGCAATGTGCAGACCGACTAAATGGCTATTATAGGTGCTGTCGGTAGCACTCTACTTTATAGAGGGGCATAATATTATAAGAATGATTAAGTACCTATACGAGAACTAACATGGAACTATGTTAACAAACCGTTAAAATTCTCCCAGAATGGCTTACTTTGCTTCCCAGACCCAGACACATTCAGTAGAGATCAACCCATTTGTACAACATAACTTTAATCTAAAAGTTAACTATCAGTTGAATATTTGTTCCAATGCTTTGTTAACGTGCAGTTCCTCATCACTTCCCTATAGTGATAATTATGTATGCCCCCCTGAAGTCAAATGTTGCCTTACTGTCATCTCATAGTGACAGTACAATGTGTATGCTGTTTTGGTAGTGCTTGGGAAGCTAGTACTGTATAGCTAAGAAAACTAGTGAATATCATGCACACACCATTACTGACCAGTACATTTGCAGCTGGTTTGTAAGTGCTCTTTTACTATATGTGGTCTCCCAGTGAGCTATAGTGTGAATGTGACTTCCTGCCCATAGGCCTACCCCAATACACAACATCCAACGCTATTCTTCACATGCGTATGTGATATTTACTATATTTAACTATATGTATTCGGTATAAATGTGTTCTGTATAGCTTTGTGAACGCTGAAAATATTCAGAATCAGAATTATTCTATTATTATCTAGAATAATATAAAAGGGAATATAGAAATGGAAACATTTAAAATCTAAAAGCATTGTCAAAGTTGGGGTCAATTCACTTTTACTTCAGTTGTGTTTTTCTCTCAAATTCAAATACGTAGAAAAAAACGTCAGCATGTTATGTAGGCTATACTAAATAAATACATGAGAATTAATTCCCTATTATCAGTAAGTAAACTGCAATTTATATTCACATTTCAGATTGAATTTTAATTTATCAACCCTCTTCTGAATTCATCTTGATTATTGTCTGTTTGCTTTTCATTTGGTTAGTGTTTAACTTAAACCATGTGATGAAAGAAGATCTTTCTCAAGCATGGTGGAATAGCCCTCATATGAAGCCCTACTTTAAACATTAAAAAAGGTATTTGACATTAAATGCACAAGTCTCAATCCTAGGAGGTAAATGCATTAAAGCCCTAATCTGGAATATTTTAGATCCATATAAATGCAGGGTATTTTCACGTACATTTCTGGATACGTTTGATTTGTTCATGGAAAAGAAGCACAATAATAATGTTCTGTTTGACTGCAGACAGTGTTTACAAACATTATAAACATAAACAAACCTTTTATAGCTGCAAAATACAATCAAGCGACTGAAAATACGTGTCCATTTATCATTTTTATTTCTGATGTTGTGGCTACTCATTTGTTTACATTTGGATCATGGATTTGTCCTTTAACCTAAAATGTATGAACTGTTCACATACGTAATCACACTTTTAATTTTTAATTTTGTTCATGTGTACAATCTCAGATAATACTCACCTAATGGTCTTTGAACGTTATGGAGTTCTAAAATACCTACAAAGGAGACCTTCTTAATAAAAGCCTATTGTTGAATAGCTATACAATCCCATGGTTTCCTATGAAACCACAAATCAGAAAAACAAGAAATCTTAGCCCGGCACACATGATAGGCCCTGCCTTAAGTATCAGACCCTTTTCCCATGTGTCTAAGGTCAGGTCCTGCCAAGTATTCTGATACTCCTGACATGCTTATCTATTCACCTTTATTTGTATGGCATCCTGACTACATCGTATTGACTCGCCCCCTTAATGAGCCCAACCCCCTCCTTTTGAAATCCCTTAAACAAAACACTTGTGACAGGGCATGGACTGATAAACTGTATACAATTACACTATCCCGCACCACACACACCCCGAAACTCAATCGCCGGTGCACTGGATCAACTGGAGGTGGTGCGATATTGTGCCTGCCTCAATAACACTGTGCTTTGAAAGGTATAGCTTGCTGCCTCCATTGTGATGCCCCTTGTAAGTACTCTAATTCCTGCCACTTACTGCTACGGCGATATCCCTACTGGTCCGGGACAGTGCACTGCTGTAAACAGTGCAGGCTGATGTGTTTAAATTTAACAGGGGGGGGGTGGGGGGGGGGGGGTTCCTTCACCTGTCTCTGAACTGTAAGCTTAAGTAGGTGATTTGGATTTTGTCCTTAACCCTTTCACTACCACTCTACCAAAGGGTTAACCCTTTCACTGTGACAATACAGACAGTTAACCCTTTCACTGCCACACGATAAATGGTTAACCCTTTCAGAAACACGCTACATAAGGTTAACCCTTTCACTGTGACAATACAGAAGGTTAACCCGTTCACTGCCACACGACAAAGGGTTAACCCGTTCACAACCACACTACAGAAGGTCTGTAGTGTGGTAGTGAAAGGTTAACCTTCTGTAGTGTGGTAGTGAAAGGTTAACCTTCTGTAGTGTGGTAGTGAAAGGGTTAACAAGGGGAATGTCATCTTTTGACATCCTCCTGTCAAATCAGCCCATTTAGCCACAGTATATATATATAGTGCATCCAGTAACGCCCATGGCAGCTCTGGTTGGCTGATTTTATGGTACAAGGTACAGTGTTGTACACTCTCAGCTATACTTCTGAGTTTTATAGTTCATCAGGTGAATGGATTCTGTCTTGGGGGGGGTTGTCGTTCTCCAATCAAATCACCCATTTACCGTACAGCGCAGAAGGCCCATTGCAACTCAGTCTACCTGGCGGTACATTCAAAGTTAAAGTGTTGCTTTTTCTCATAATATGGCTAATCGGTAGAAGGCGGGGCCCTGTGCTGACATATCCTTTTCCTGATTTAAACAGAATGCGTTGAGAACGAAAGAAATGTACCATTGGAGCATGACCTGCGAAGAAATAATAATACAAAAGGAGAAATTGCAAATGTGCTCCTCATCTTCAGACCTTTAAGTGGCATCAATTTATTTTTAGGAGCATTATGCTACCAGGATGGGAAATTAAATCGGTCAGTTTGGTCTTATGCCAGGACCAGACTACACCATATTTCTTTCACCATGGTCACCATGCATGTCAGGTTATCATAGCATCATATAATCTCGTTGTGTCTTGGCCGGCAGACTACGCGCTTGTCCCCCGACAGATCACCACATGCCGTCTTGGCATAATGTTAGCCAGAGGTCGGGGAGGGGGGGGGGTTAGTTTGGACTCATTGGGTTGTCATGGGGAGTCCGAGGCGGGGTGAAGATGTGTCAACAAATTAGTGTCAAAATCTGTGAATTTGTGTAGTCCGATCCCGGCATTGACCGACCAAGACTTTGTTAGTAGATTAGTCAATTACTATGCTTTTTCGATTGATTGATTGATTGAAAATGTTATTAACAGATTGCAGAATGGGTACAATACAGTACGGCTCAATACACACAATTGTTAAGGGGATGCAGACCAGAGAAAGACTTTTGTTTACATTAGGGTCCCCCATTTTCAATTCATCATGACATTTATGACATACACAACATACAGGGTTGGACATTTACGGGGGCCCCGTAAAATGTAACACGGGGACATTTACCATGCTGTATGAGTTATTTCCTGAAAAATGATAAGGACATCTCGAGAAGCGCCACAGAATGGGATTTAAAAGAGGTAATTCTGCATTATGTGGCAATACATTTTTTTTTTTACAAATTTGTCGATGAAATCAATTGATTGATTAGTCGACAAATATTATGACTATTAGTTGCCTAAGAATTTCTTTAGTACAGGACAGCTACAGAAATAAACACCAGCCACCATGCAGACACATGCTGGTGAATCTTGTCAGTGGTGCTGGTACTGTACGTTTTTCTACTCCACTGGACACGTTGGCAGGAAAATTACCTGACTCTTCAATACTAAAATACAATTTGGCTGGTAGAATAATGACGGTATCCGGGACCTCTGTTGGATGTCACCCCCTCTCTGTCCTCCATGCTGTTCCTCTCGCTGTTCCCTGTGCTGGCGAATAAAAAAGCAGTTATGCCCTAAAAATAGTTGTAAAAAAAAAAGTGAAACGTGTCTGGTAAATTAATTCACCTGCTGCTGTCGCTGGTTGATGAAAAAGTTAGTTTCCTACCACCTAGGTAGTAAGCCTACTGTAGAACTGGGTGGTTACTCATCCCTAAGTTACATCAGCCGTTTACAGCACATACTCTACAGTAAGTAGCTCCAATCCTCTGCTTCCTTGAGATATAGTATGGTTGTTTCCCCTTAACAGCCCCGGTACTTTATTTTAGACACAAATGTAGTATATGTTAACTAATGATGGCTAATAGTCCATTATGTTAACAATGCATATAGAACAGATATTGTGATGGTTAACCTTCAGAATTTGTGGCTACAGTAGAAAACGGGGACGGAGAGTCAAACAGAGAGTATCTGATGGTTAATCAATGGTTTGTTAACATAATAGTTCCTTGTTAGTTTTTAATAATTACTATTGTGTCTCTCAAAGTTAGGTGTTACAACTTCGATTAGGGCTATATTAGGAGACATCTGGACTGTATGACAAAGACCTTTCTTGGTTGAAACGTTGCTACAATACAGTACTTGGACCCAGTGTGAAGATACATTTTCTTCAAGTGTACTTTTATCAAGCGTCTAGTCTAAAACAGTTTGGATAAGGGCTGCTCAACCAGATCAATTCTTAGTCTGTTAATAGTCGAAGGACTTTGTCGACTAATTGACCTATCTCAAACCCCACCCTCATTTTTTAAACAGTTGTGATTGAAGGATCAAGAAAAGGTCGATTGACTAGCTGATTTTAATTGACAAATATCTATTGCATTTCTCATATTCAAGCATGCAGGATGATATCTTTAAATCTAGTGCTCACTAGTAATTGCTTATAATTTTTCAGTAAATAACACATTCAGCATGGGAAAAAAACATTTAAAACATCCAATTGACTAACAAAGTCTTGGTCAACGACGACCAAACGGAACCGACAGATCGACTGCGAGGGGGCAGCCATAGCAGACATTAAAGCTTCTCTTCCACCTCCAGACAGGTAGCTGCTCGTTCTGTGTGGAGGAGTGCGGGTACCAGGCCAGCCCACCTGTATAGAGAAGATGGGGTCATGTGTGTCGTGGTTAAATGGACGGGGTGGACGAACACAAAAACCTATTACAGAAAACCCTTCTGTGCAGCTCCTGCCAAACCGACACGGTTATAATCGCCCTATGATCTGGGAAAGGTCAACACGGTATATATCACCATGGTACTCTCCACCAGCTCACTGTCACTTTGACATTGTACAGAGGATTTACTCCACCTGAATAGTGGCCCTGTGTGTGCAGACCTGTGAGAACTATGTTTGAAAGTGGGTTTGGATGTTTGAATGGCTTGAGGAGTGCTTGATTTTGGGATCTGGGGGGGTTTGAACTGCCTTGGAAGTGGGGAACGGTCATTGCAAAATAAGCCAAGTATTCCTCTTTGAAACACATTTGAGCTCCATCTTACCCAGGTAGCCTATGAATGGTTTGCTGAGTTAATTGTGCCTGCATGCCCTTTGGGTTTGGCCCTTTTCGTGAATTTCTTAAGCGAAGTTTCTGAGTATTTCCAAACTAATTTGAGCATTTTCTTCCATAGACACCGACATCAAGAAGTCATTAGTGATGTATTTGTGTTGGCTATGTGATTAGGCAAGTTAATTATAATTGTTGGAGCTCAAGACTGCAGATATCGTGGACAGATCTGCTGGCTGTGTTATGATTAGCAAGCAGGCGGTTGCCAGGAACATTATGTTGATTTAAACTTTCTCTATCGGTCATCTCTCCTCCGCCGCTCTCTCACAAGGGCCCTTACTTTGTTGTTTTTCACTCATTAGGCCTCTGCGTTTCCATGGCCTTTACCTTCCTGTCCGGCAGGGCTAGCCAACACCTTGCATGTAAACACACCACAGTGGACAAATGTCACGCTCATTCTTCCCCAAACAGGGCAGAACCCAGCTCTGTCTTCCTGTTTAGACGAGAGGAAGGAGTGGTTCCAGATCTCTTGATAACATTTAGAACATCTGGCGATTGTGTTGGATATCGGCTACTGTATGGGAACCACTTGTTCTTTACCAGAGAGGACGGAGAAAGTTCCAACATAATTAAAGGTCTTTCCATAATTCATTGCTTTTTTCCCTTTATACGTCCGCCCCCCCCCCCCCCCCCCCCCCCCCCACACTGCATTTAAGTGCTACGCTCCATTCCTGCACTGAAATAGACTTGTGTTACCATGTTTGTTGCTATGGAGAGGAGAGCCTGATATTGTATAGCAGCGACAAGGCCTCTCTGTTGATCTGTTCAGAGAACGATGCTGGGGGAGGAACAGATTCCCTGTCAAGGTTTAAAATACGTCTCTCGTGAACATTTCGTACACACGCCATCGCACACTCATAATTACTACCGCTATTATTCTTGTTGAAATTGTGGTCCACTTGTTATAGCTCGCATATCTCTCTATCTCTCTTTCTCTCTCTGTTTTCTCTCTCTCCCCTCTCTCTTTCTCTCTCTCTTTCTTTCTCTCTTTCCCTCCCTCTTTCTCCCCTTGTGTTTCGTCTGAGTGAGTCTGCACAAGGAGAGGTGTATTGAATTACTTGCAGTCCAGTTAAATACAAAGAGTGGTGGGGGTTTCCTCGTGAGCCCGGCCGCCTGCTACGTGGATACAGGGCCTGCATGGCAGCTGCTGCGCATCCATCAGCAACCAACGCAATTTGTGAAGGTTGAATGGGGGGGTCTGCCCTATGCTTCCTCACTCTCTGTTCCCTTAACTCTCTGTTTCCTCACTCTCTGTTCCCTCACTCTGTGTTCCCTCACTCTCTATTCCCTTAACTCTCTGTTTCCTCACTCTCTGTTCCCTCACTCACTGTTCCCTCACTATGTGTTCCCTCACTATGTGTTCCCTCACTATGTGTTCCCTCACTCTGTGTTCCCTCACTATGTGTTCCCTCACTATGTGTTCCCTCACTCTGTGTTCTCTCACTCTGTGTTCCCTCACTCTGTGTTCCCTCACTCTGTGTTCCCTCACTCTGTGTTCCCTCACTATGTGTTCCCTCACTCTGTGTTCCCTCACTATGTGTTCCCTCACTCTGTGTTCCCTCACTATGTGTTCCCTCACTCTGTGTTCTCTCACTCTGTGTTCCCTCACTCTGTGTTCCCTCACTCTGTGTTCCCTCACTCTGTGTTCCCTCACTCTGTGTTCCCTCACTATGTGTTCCCTCACTATGTGTTCCCTCACTATGTGTTCCCTCACTCTGTGTTCTCTCACTATGTGTTCCCTCACTATGTGTTCCCTCACTCTGTGTTCCCTCACTCTGTGTTCCCTCACTATGTGTTCCCTCACTCTGTGTTCCCTCACTCTGTGTTCCCTCACTATGTGTTCCCTCACTATGTGTTCCCTCACTATGTGTTCCCTCACTCTGTGTTCTCTCACTCTGTGTTCCCTCACTCTGTGTTCCCTCACTCTGTGTTCCCTCACTATGTGTTCCCTCACTCTGTCTTCTCTCACTATGTGTTCCCTCACTATGTGTTCCCTCACTCTGTGTTCCCTCACTCTGTGTTCTCTCACTCTGTGTTCCCTCACTATGTGTTCTCTCACTCTGTGTTCCCTCACTATGTGTTCCCTCACTCTGTGTTCCCTCACTATGTGTTCTCTCACTCTGTGTTCCCTCACTATGTGTTCTCTCACTCTGTGTTCCCTCACTCTGTGTTCCCTCACTATGTGTTCTCTCACTATGTGTTCTCTCACTATGTGTTCTCTCACTATGTGTTCCCTCACTCTGTGTTCTCTCACTATGTGTTCCCTCACTATGTGTTCCCTCACTATGTGTTCTCTCACTATGTGTTCCATCATTCTCTGTTCCCTTAGCCCTATGTTTCCTCACTCTGTGTTCCCTCACTCTGTGTTCTCTCACTCTGTTTCCTTACTCTGTGTTCTCTCACTCTCTTTCCTCACTCTCTGTTCCCTCACTCTGTGTTCCCATAGCCCTATGTTCCCTCACTATGTGTTCCCTCACTCTGTGTCCCCTCAGCCCTATGTTCCCTCACTATGTGTTCCCTCACTCTGTGTCCCCTCAGCCCTATGTTCCCTCACTATGTGTTCCCTCACTCTGTGTTCCCTCAGCCCAATGTTCTTTCACTCTGTGTTCCCTCAGCCCGATGTTCTTTCACTCTGTGTTCCCTCAGCCCGATGTTCCATCACTATGTGTTCCCCAAGCCTTATGTTCCATCACTATGTGTTCCCCAAGCCTTATGTTCCCTCACTATGTGTTCCCTCACTCTGTGTTCCCTCAGCCCAATGTTCTTTCACTCTGTGTTCCCTCAGCCCGATGTTCCATCACTATGTGTTCCCCCAGCCTTATGTTCCCTCACTATGTGTTCCCTCACTCTGTGTTCCCTCAGCCCTATGTTCCATCACTGTGTTCCCTCATTGGCCTGAAGAAACATGCTGAGGGAACATTGTTAAGAGGGAACATTGGCCAGAAGAAACATGTTGAGGGAACATTGTTAAGAGGGAATATTAAGCTGAAGGAACATTGAACTCAGGGAACACGTAGCTGGCGTGACATTGGACTGAGTGAACACTGGGCAGAGGGAACATTTGGTTGAGTGGACATTGGTTTGAGGGTACATTGGGCTGAGCGAACATTAGGCTGAGGGATCATTAGGTTGAGGGAACATGAGGCTGATTGATCATTAGGTTGAGGGAACATTAGGCTGAGGGATCATTAGGTTGAGGGAACATTAGGCTGAGGGATCATTAGGTTGGAACATTGTAACAAAGGAACATTGAGCTGAGGGAACCTTGGGTTGAGTTAACATTGGGCTGAGTTAACATCAGGTTGAGGGAACATTGTCTGAGGGAACATTGACCAGGAATTTTTTGACTATGGGAACATTGAATTGAAGGAACATTGGGCTGAGGGAATGCTGGGTTCAAGAAACGTGCTGAGGGAACATTTGCAATGAACACTACTGAGTTGAGGGAACATTGGTTTGAGGGAACATTGGGTTCAGAGAACACTGGCTGACACATCAAACCCATGAAACGTACGCAAGCCAGCTCTTGCCCGGGTTGACGGAACGTGAGGCCGTGGGAACGTTGCGCCAAGGGAACACAAGGTTGAGGGAACGCAAGGCCGTGGGAACGCTGGGCAGAGGGAATACAGGGTTGAGGGAACGTGTAGTGTGGTAGTGAAAGGGTTAACCTTCTGTAGTGTGGTAGTGAAAGGGTTAACCTTCTGTAGTGTGGTAGTGAAATGGCTAATGTGTGTAGTAACCTGTAATTATTTTTGTTTTGCTCTGCGCGGCCCGCCAGCTTCCCACCATGGCTCTTTGCTTAATAAATGACCAGGGTTTATTTATATGGTAATTCCTGGGAGATGCAAGCCAAGTGATGTCAGGCATATAACGTATCACAGCAATACATTACGCTTTATGGCTAATTACCTTATTGATCTCGGGCTGTTCCTGCGTCTGGGCATTATCACAAGACAAAGACTATGGGAGTATGAGTAATGCTACTGTAATCAGATATTCGTCATTCATTACAACGTTGAAGCTCGGAAGGCTGCAAGAATAACTCTGTGTTTGCCTGTCTGTGTGTGTGTGCAGGGCCGCCTCAGGGGGTGTGCGAGCAGTGCGGTCGCACAGGGCCTCGCGGGAAGGGGGGCTTCGCAAAAATAATAATAAAAAAAATTAAAAAAAAACATTTTTTATTTATTATTTTTTTTTATTTATTTTTTTGCTAGGCCCCCCTTCCCGCGAGGCCCTTTTTAATCACAGACCTAAAATCTAGTTTTGCTTATATGCTTATATATTTCACATTAGACACGTTTGTAGAATGTGTCTGACTTGTTCCTGGCTCTGCGGCTCTGCAGCAGACATACTCACTATTGGAGCTCTGGGGCTCTGCAGCAGACATACTATTGGTTTCAACGAAGGGAGGGGTTACATCATGTGTACGCCGGCGTGCGTCAGCTGCGTTTGACTATTTCGCGCATGTAGCTTTGGAGGTTATGCTTAGTTATGCCAGCCAAGACGAAGAGGACGGTCATTCGGCAGATGGACTGAAGATGACAGTTGTTGCATGTTAGACAGTTCAGTCAGGCTAGCCATGTCGGCTTAGCTAAAGGCAGGGACAGCTAGTTAGCTTTAGCTACGTTATAATATCGAGTGCTAACGTGTGGTTCAGTCGGGATAGCCATGATGATGTCGGCTAGTAGCTAGCTTAGCTAAAGGCTAACTAGCATTAGCTAACCTAGAGAGAGCGCGTGCAGCATTGTTATGCCAAGACGAAGAGGACGGTCATTCGGCAGATGAACTTCGTCAACTCCACGCGGTTGTCTCCATCCTCTTGGACGTTTGGTGAGTTTTTAATGCACTCTATTCTATTCCCGCCGTGGATATCTCTCTCTCTCTCTCTCTCTAGGGAGCCAAACGGGCCGGCTAGCTGTTGTAGCTAATGTTATATTGAGCCAAGCGGGCCGGCTAGCTAACGTAGCTAACGTTATATTGAGCCGAACGGGCCGGCTAGCTGTTGTAGCTAATGTTATATTGAGCCAAAGCGGGCCGGCTAGCTAACGTAGCTAACGTTATATTGAGCCAAATGGGCCGGCTAGCTGTTGTAGTAGCTAACGTTGTGTGCCTGGTGTCAGTACCTGGCTACTCTATTTGCAGTTAGCCTATTTAGCTGATGTCGGCCATTGGCTCCTTGCTACTTTGTTTTCTCTGGTATAGACCCTCTTCTCTTTGGATTTAAGTGTTGATCTTTGTCCTTTTGGATCTATGTATATTCATGTTGCCTTTGTGAAGTTATCTTTTTCTTCTGTTTTGTTCTTCCATTAAAAGTTGAATATCCTGGGGCGGTTAGGTGGCGTAGCGGAGATTGCGTTCGTCACCAACCCCGGAGCTGTGAGCTGGATTCGCCTGTTCGAATCCAGCTCACAGCTCCGGGGTTGTCACCAGCTTGGCTGGCCGTTCACACTAATACAATTGGCTGTATTAGAGGGTGGGAGAAGCTGGCGGGGTGGGTCCGGGTCGTTGTAAACAGCGACTCCTACAGTTCGGTCGGGGCGCCTGCTAAGCGCGGATAGGACCTGAGTGGGATAGTGTGATCCTTCCACACGCTACGCCCTCTCAGGGAGGATCCGCGCTGCCAGGTGAAAAGAAGCGGTTGATTGGCTGGACGTGTGTCGGAGGAAGCATGTGATAGCCTCCACTCTCCCAGATGATCTGACTGTGGGGGGTAAGTGCGCAGCGACCAGGAAGGGGATTGGGAATTGGCATACGACTAACATTGGGATGGGAGAAAATCGGAGGAAAATGGAGGGGGAAAAAGATCAAAAAAGTTGAATATCCTTTCATATCTCTCTCATACATGCTCTCTCTCTAACACACACACACAGACATGCTCTCTCTCTCTAACACACAAACACACATGCTCTCTCTCTCTCTCTCTCTTTCTAACACACACATACATGCTCTATATCTCTCTCTAACACACAAAATGACATGCTCTCTCTCTCTATATTTCTCTCTCTTTCTAACACACATATACATGCTCTCTCTCTAACACACACACACACAAACAGACATGCTCTCTCTCTCTATCTCTCTCTTTCTAACACACAGACATGCTTTATCTATCTCTCTCTCTTCAATTCAAATGGGCTTTATTTCACATTCTTGTATTTCTCCCAGTAGGTATGGGAGTTTTGAGTTATTGTCCATGTTTTCAAAGTCTCTTTGGGTGTTTGCAATTTGTGGGAAGTATATGTCTTGGTATAGTGGGCAGGTTGTTAAGAAGTGGAGCTCGGTTTCCACCTCATCTTGTGTGCAGTGGGTCTGTCTTCGCTTGGGAGCCAGGTCTGCCTATGGCGGCCTTTCTCGATGGCTAGGCTGTGCTCGCTGAGTCTGTACCTAGTCAAGGATCTTCTTAGTATTGGGTCAGTCACAGTGCTCAGGTATTCTGCCACTGTGTACTCTCTGTTTAGGGCCAAATAGCATTTCAATTTGCTCTGGTTTTGGGTTGTTTCTTTACAATGTGTCTCTCTCTCTCTCTCTCTCTCTCTCTCTCTCTCTCTCTCTCTCTCTCTCTCTATTTCTCTCTCTCTCTCTCTCTCTCTCTCTCTCTCTCTCTCTCTCTCTCTCACTCTCTCTCTCTCTCTCTCTGGCCTTGCTCTGGTGGAGGTCAGGGCATTGCCGGGTCTGTGCAGCGATAACACTGTATATTGACTGTAGAACGGGAGCTCTCTCTCGCTCTCTCGCTCTCTCGCTCTCTCTCTTGCTATATGTTGACTGTATCATGCCCAGCCTCGGGCAGCACTATTATTTAAGAATATGTTGACTGTATGAAAAAAAATAAAAAATAAAAAAATATTATATATATATATTAGGGATGGGTACCTTTCACATTTGAACCGATACCGGTACCGGTACCGGTATCTGTGAATCGATACCGGTACCCAACGGTACCTTTTTTCGGTACTTTAGTCTCAAGAAATTTTATTTGCCTACCTCAGTCGTAAAAAAAAATCCAAACTTCAAATAACTACAATTTCGACAGTTTTCGGCTTGTCATTGCTCCGACTGCTTTGTTGTTGAATCAAGTCAAATCCTAGGTAAGCATATATTGTGCGTGTGAACGTTGACATGAAAAAAAAAAGTAAAAAGAAAAAAAAGTAAATTTTTTTATTTATTTTTATTTTTTTTTTGGTTTCTCACTTGATTCGATACTCGGTAGTACCGACGTGTTTCGGTTCGGTACCTCAAAAGTACCGAATTCGGTACCCATCCCTAATATATATATATATTTTGTATACCTTTTAGGGGGGGGGGGGGGGGGGGGGGCTCGCGTTTAAATCTTGCACAGGGCCCCGCATTTCTCCCAGGCGGCCCTGTGTGTGTGTGTGTGTGTGTGTGTGTGTGTGTGCGTCTGTGTGTGTGTGTGTGTGTGTGTGTCTGTGTGTGTGTGTGTGTGTGTGTGTGTGTGTGTGTGTGTGTGTGTCTGTGCATGCCCGTGTGTGTTTTCATAATCCTATCCTGTTGTCAGCCCATGTTTGCCCATATTGTCCCACTCCGTTATTGCTTACCAACTGGTTCAAAATGTTTGAAAGAGAAGCTGTTATATGGAACCAGAATACAGTAGCAATAGAGCAATGATGTGTGATTTAATGTCTTGCTTCACCCTCTCACACAATAGGACCACGCTTAGCTTGCGGCCTGCCCTGAAAATGCCAGTGTAAATCCAAGCATCAGTGTGCGTATGAGCGTGTGCGTTTGTTTCTCTCTGTATGTGTGTAACCATGTATCCCTGCATGTACTGATGCATTTGTGAGTGCGTGTCTGTGTGTGTGTGCGTGTGTGTGTGTGTGTGTGTGTGTGTGTGTGTGTGTGTGTGTGTGTGTGTGTGTGTGTGTGTGTGCACGTGTGTCTTTTTGTTTGTGTTTCTCTCTCTCCCTGTCTGTCTCTCTGCATTCATCCCTGCATGCATGGGTGTGTTTGTAAGAGCAGGTTTGTGTGTGTGTAGGTGTGTGTGCATGTGTGTGTGTGTGTGTGTGTGTGTGTGTGCATGTGTGTGTGTGTGTGTGTGTGTGTGTGTGTGTGTGTGTGTGTGTGTGTGTGTGTGTGTGTGTGTGTGTGTGTGTGTGTGTGTGTGTGTGTGTGTGTGTGTGTGTGTGTGTGTGTGTGCGTGTGTGTGTGTTTGCACCCGCATGTTTTGGTCTGTGTGTGTGTTTTTGCGGGTGTGTTGCATTGCGGTTGAGAGTCCTGTGCCCTGCCTGTGCACCTCCTGTGATATAGACATCTAACCTCATGAGGTCCCTGTGCCCTACAGTCCGGTGTTTGGCGGTTCGATATCCCGAGCACCACCACTTAATTTCCAGTGTATGAAACACAACAGTCTCCCTGTACCGCTCAGCCAAAGATCCCGCGGGCACACAGATTAATATTCAACATAGAACCAAAAAAACTAAAAAACAAAGGCTCAGTCAAGCTGAAAGAGAGGAATGTTGTTGTTTTGCGTGTTTTCTGTGGCCTCTGGTCAGTCTGTCTGTCTGTCTGTCTGTCTGTCTGTCTGTCTGTCTGTCTGTCTGTCTGTCTGTCTGTCTGTCTGTCTGTCTGTCTGTCTGTCTGTCTGTCTGTCTGTCTGTCTGTCTGTCTGTCTGTCTGTCTGTCTGTCTGTCTGTCTGTCTGTCTGTCTGTCTGTCTGTCTGTCTGTCTGTCTGTCTGTCTGTCTGTCTGTCTGTCTGTCTGTCTGTCTGTCTGTCTGTCTGTCTGTCTGTCTGTCTGTCTGTCTGTCTGTCTGTCTGTCTGTCTGTCTGTCTGTCTGTCTGTCTGTCTGTCTGTCTGTCTGTCTGTCTGTCTGTCTGTCTGTCTGTCTGTGTCTGTCTGTCTGTCTGTCTGTCTGTCTGTCTGTCTGTCTGTCTGTCTGTCTGTCTGTCTGTCTGTCTGTCTGTCTGTCTGTCTGTCTGTCTGTCTGTCTGTCTGTCTGTCTGTCTGTCTGTCTGTCTGTCTGTCTGTCTGTCTGTCTGTCTGTCTGTCTGTCTGTCTGTCTGTCTGTCTGTCTGTCTGTCTGTCTGTCTGTCTGTCTGTCTGTCTGTCTGTCTGTCTGTCTGTCTGTCTGTCTGTCTGTCTGTCTGTCTGTCTGTCTGTCTGTCTGTCTGTCTGTCTGTCTATCTATCTATCTATCTATCTATCTATCTATCTATCTATCTATCTATCTATCTATCTATCTATCTATCTATCTATCTAAAAAAGGTTTTTAAGAATGATTTCACATTGCAGTTTGGCGCCGAGGTGTGTGGCAGCCTGTCTTAGCAGCTCCTCACACTCTGCTATATTTACCACTATTTACTCCTATTCTTTCACTACCTTCTTCATTAACCCCTTAACCTCTTAAGCCCTATTTTCTGAAAATCCGCCTAAAATACATACCTAAGTAAATGGAATATTGCTCCACTTCTATAAGTTTCATTTGCATATTCTTGGTATCTAGGGACATCTATGGACCTCAGTGAATGTATTCCCAGTGTCAGAAATATTGTGTCTATTACTAGGCTTGCTTAAATTGTGATGAAACAAAGGAGAATATGAATTATGATTTTTCTTTGCATCTTTGACAGTGAATAACACCATGCTAAAAATGACCAGACATGAAAAAGTGTAATAAATAAAACTACACTACCCAGCTCACACTAAATGGTAAATGGCTTCTTTTTTATATAGCGCTTTTATCCAAAGCACTTTACAATTTGTTTCTCACATTTTTACCCATTCACTCACACATTCACTCACACATTCACACACCGACACAGTAGATTTAATTCACAGTCTTTGCTGCCCTGTCAGGGGCGCCTGGTGGTACTAAATCCAGATTAAACTCTGCCATTGGAAACAGGAGATTTGGCTCGATCGACAGATGTATGACTTGGCCATAATAAGGTCATTTAGAGGCCTGATATTCTATATTCTATATTCATATTTCAAATTCCATGTGTCCGGGTGGCAAAATTCAGTACTGTATCTACAAAAAACCTATGTAAACCATATGCCCTTTATTAATTTGCTTAGATGTTAGTACACTTGTTCTCAAGAAGGTGCTGAATGAATTTTCCACACAGAGAAGTTAGTTTGAGTTAGGTGAGTCTAGCTGAACAATGGAGAACAACAACAATAACGCCGGTCAAAATTGTGTAGGCTACTTGCGTGATCTCGAGACAGAGTTGCAGCGCCACCAAGGAAACTACCAGCCGAGATTAAGATCTGGAACAAGGGCTGGTACGACCACGAGGGAGAGGAGAATGGACTCTAGACGATTCAAGCCTCTGTTGTTATGAGAAACATGTGACCGCTGGCCAACAAGACGGACAAGCTCTCAGCCCTGATGAACAACCAACGTGAGTACAAGGAAGCTAGCTTATTGCTATTCGCGGAGTCTTGGTTGAACAAGAACATCCCGGACAGCACTATTGAACAAGAGGGCTTCACGGTGGTGTGCGCAGACGGGGATAAGCAAAGTGGCAAGAGAAGAAGTGGAGGGCTTGTTGCCCTTGTAAATTCCAGCTGGTGTTATCCTGGGTACATCACCATTATGCATCTGTTCCCCCGACATTGAAGTGGACTATTGGCACTATTATCTACCATGAGCGCTAACACATGTGTTAGTGTTGACTGTTTTACATCCCACCGAGCACAGTGGTGGCACAAGCGAGTGACATCATCCACTCCGCGGTCATGGGACTTCAGACAAAAACACCCAGATGCACTCATCCTCATCAATAGGGATTTCAACCATGTTAAATTGTTAAAAGACCCTGACAAATTTCACCCAGTATGTGACCTACAAGACCAGGGAAAACAGGACACTGGACCTACTGTATGCTAGGTCAAGGAGGCATAGAGTTCCACCCACCCCCTTGGCCAATCAGATCATAATCCGGTGAAGCTTGTATCAGCATACAGGCCTATTATCCAGAGACAGCCACCTACCACCAGGTCTGTTCCACAGTAGTCTGAGGACGTCGAGGAGGAGCTAAGGGAGGTGCTTCAGCACAACAGATTGACACCTGTTTGGGAGGATCCAAACAGACATGGTTGGTGTGGCAGAATCCCCCCCCCCCCCCCCTCAACATTGGTCGGGTTAATTTAACCTCACATTGGACTCTCCCACTGCATTATGGATTACATCAGATTGTGCGAGGAGAGCATTGAACCAACCTAAAAGGTACGCTGTTTCCCCAACTATAAACCCTGGATCAATAAGGACATTAAAAACCCACTAAAAGAAAAAAGAGGGCCTTCATGGCAGGGGACTCAGAGCGGGCCAAGACTGTCCAAAAGGAGCTCAGGGCAGCCAAGGACAGCTATGAAGACAGGCTCCGGTTGAGGCTACAGGCCAATAACACCTGAGAGGTGTGGTCAGGTGTCAGGAGCATTATATTTAAGCAGCAAGGCATGGCTGTGGAGGGTCTCCTAGAGTGTACAAACGAGTTTAACTTGTTTTTCAATAGGTTTGACCAGAGGAGCCTCTCCACACCCCTCGACCACCCACCCCCCATCAACACCGGCTCCCCACCCCATCCCTGACAGCAGCAGTCTGTCCCCCATCACCCATGAAATACAACACCCCGGCCACCAGCCCACTACCCCTGGAGACAGCACCATGTCCCCCTCCCCCACCCTTGACCATCACTAACAGCCCGGTGATGAGGCAGCTCTCCAAGATCAGTATAAACAAGGCCATAGGACGAGACAACAGCAACCTCAGGGTGCTCAAGGCATGCACTGGGCAGCTGGCAGTACTGTTTCGGCACTTCCTCAACCTCTCCCTGAGGTGGGGGAGGGTGCGCCAGTTCTGGATGACCTCCTGCATTGTCCCAGTAACCAAGAAGGGACGCCCTCAATGATTACAGGCCAGTCACTCTGACATCACACATCATGAAGACCTTTAAGAGGCTAGTCCTGGCCCTGGTGCATGACTCCCTCGACCCCCTGCAGTTTGCAAACCAGGCAAACATCGGGACGGAGGATGCCATAATCTACATGCGTCACAGAGCCTACATGCACCTGGAGAGGCTGCGCAGCTCTCATGCTCTTTGACTTCTCCAGCGCCTTCAACACCATCCAGCCTTTGTGGCTCCTGATACGGCTGGAGCACGGTCTGGTGGCCTGGATCACCTCACCAACAGACCACAGTACGTCAGACTGAAGGGCAGTCAGTCAGATGTGCTGGTGAGCAACGCTGGTTCCCCCAGGG
>NC_140177.1:106163048-106213202 GCF_963971535.1 Notolepis coatsorum
ATCTTTTCATATGTTTCCATCAAGGTTTATCCTTTACATATGTTTTCCAGTAAGATAATCCCTTTCAAGTTTCAAGTTTCAAGTTTCTTTATTAGTTGTCATACAGAAGTACAGAATACTTTTATACAAAATGCTTCTTTCTGTTACGCTCCAGAGACTGTGCTAGGCAAAAATAGATAAGTATAAAATAAGTATAGCAAGTATAAAATAGAAGTCAAGTACGTAGACAAAAGTGTTCAGTATATACTAGGGCTGACCCCTATTAGTCGATTAGTCGACTAATCGGTCGAAAGGAGCCGTAGTCGACTGGCCAACCTCTTAGTCGAATATATATAAAAAAAGAAAAAGAATCATTCGAATTTTTTTTATTAAATTTTTTTTATCATTCTTTCCAAAAGAAAATAGGCCTAGAAGCGTGGCTAACGCTAATGGCATGCATACCAGAGGCTAACTGCCTACGAAAACAGGCACAGAGGCACTGAAAGAGGATTTCACCCATCTAATGAACACACTAGACTAGACAAATATCAAGATGTATCCATCAGTGGATTAATTGCATGCTTTTGCAGAGGACAAGAAGCCTTCAGTCGACTTATTCAGACATTAAGCACCCCCACAGCCCAAATGGAATGATACAAAATTAATTTTCTTTTTATAAATATTATACTTTTTTTTTTTTTTTTTTTTTTTTTTAGTCAACCAAAAGTCGACTAACGGCAAATGTTTGCCAATCATAGTCGACCATCCAAATCCTTAGTCGGGGACAGCCCTAGTATATACAATGCTCAATGTAGAGTAGAAGTAACTGAGATACAATACTATACAGTGCAAAGCAGAAATGGGATGAGGTACAATTTAGGTACAATTTACAGTAAGGTGTAATGAGGTATGGGTTGTAGTGCAAATTCTTTACCAATAAATATAAAGTGTGTTTAGGTGTTCTAAAGTGGTTAAAGTGGGTGCTGCAGTGAGTTGTTTGTTTAAAGTGAGTGTGTGCGTGTGGATGTGTGTGCTGTGAGTGCATTTGATGGTTGTTACATAGTGTTATTGTTCGTTGAGTTACACATGCCTTTATTTTTTATGTGAGTTTTCTTTTACTAATACTTTGTGTTCACCAGTCTTGCCATTCCTGGCCTTAATCCAGCTGGCACTCATTAGTAATCACGGGCAGTATTTATTCCTGCCAGTTTCTCACATTCATTGTCGCGCCATTGTCATTGTTTTGTTTTGCAACCTTGTGTTCGGTCACTCACTCTGTTCTCTCCTGTATTCCCTGTGAGTCCGTTCCTTATCCCTAGTCCACATTTTTCCAGCTCTGCTGAGTTTTATTTCCGGGTTTTACAGTTCGCTTTTGTTTGTAACCGTTTCAACGTGTATCCTTGTTTGCAACTGTTATAGTAAAAGCCTGTTCACCGTCATTCCGTCGTCGCTGCCTCTATTCTCTCTGCTCTATCTATCTATCTATCTATCTATCTATCTATCTATCTATCTATCTATCTATCTATCTATCTATCTATCTATCTATCTATCTATCTATCTATCTATCTATCTATCTATCTATCTATCTATCTATCTATCTATCTATCTATCTATCTATCTATCTATCTATCTATCTATCTATCTATCTATCTATCTATCTATCTATCTATCTATCTATCTATCTATCTATCTATCTATCTATCTATCTATCTATCTATCTATCTATCTATCTATCTATCTATCTATCTATCTATCTATCTATCTATCTATCTATCTATCTATCTATCTATCTATCTATCTATCTATCTATCTATCTATCTATCTATCTATCTATCTATCTATCTATCTATCTATCTATCTATCTACCTGTCTGTCTGTCTGTCTGTCTGTCTGTCTGTCTGTCTGTCTGTCTGTCTGTCTGTCTGTCTGTCTGTCTGTCTGTCTGTCTGTCTGTCTGTCTGTCTGTCTGTCTGTCTGTCTGTCTGTCTGTCTGTCTGTCTGTCTGTCTGTCTGTCTGTCTGTCTGTCTGTCTGTCTGTCTGTCTGTCTGTCTGTCCGTCCGTCCGTCCGTCCGTCCGTCCGTCCGTCCGTCCGTCCGTCCGTCCGTCCGTCCGTCCGTCCGTATCTATCTATCTGTACCTATGAGTGTTAGAAGAGCTGTCCCTAAACTTTCTAGGGCCATAGATAATTCCACTATTAATTCAGCAGTCATAGTGTACTGAGATATATATATATATATATATATATATATATATATTAGAGGTGGGCATATATATATTTTTTTAATCTAGATTAATCTATCTGCAATCCTGGAGTTAATCTAGATTAATCTAGATTAAAATGGCTAAAAAAAAATATATATCTGTCGAAGGCATTCAAAATATGTGTGTTCTACCCAAATGATGACCAGAGGAGGAGATTTATCCTCGCCTCTTCATCATACATACTCCAATCCATTTCTTTACACCAACATGTTGGTGCAAGATGTCCTGTTTTTCCACAACGAAAACACGGACCCTGGCCGCTGTGCCCGTCACTGACCTGGTGCCCTCTACTGGTGGTTGCATGTAACTGCTGGGCTTCCTTTGATGGCATTTCCATTGTTACTGTACACTGATATTGACAGCTCTCTCCAGTGTCAAATAATTCTCTGTCAGTAGTTTCTTCTGTGCACCTTCATTTCTTAATCCACACACAAGCCTGTCTCTCAATGTGTCTTTTAGTGAATCTCTAAATTCACAATGTTCAGCTAATTTTCTTAAAGCTGCAACAAACATTGTAACAGACTCTCCCTCCTCCTGGCTGCATCTGTGGACAGACGGTGTGGGGGGAGTGGAGCACAACTGTTCTCCACCACATGCTGCTCACACACACTGCTTCTGCAGACTGACTGCTCACACACACTGTTTCTGCAGACTGACTGCTCACACACACTGCTTCTGCAGACTGACTGCTCACACACACTGCTTCTGCAGACTGACTGCTCACACACACTGCTTCTGAAGACTGGCTGCTCACACACACTGCTTCTGCAGACTGACTGCTCATACACTGCTTCTGCAGACTGACTGCTCACACACTGCTTCTGCAGACTGACTGCTCACACACACTGCTTCTGCAGACTGACTGCTCACACACACTGCTTCTGCAGACTGACTGCTCATACACTGCTTCTGCAGACTGACTGCTCACACACTGCTTCTGCAGACTGACTGCTCACACACTGCTTCTGCAGACTGACTGCTCACACACACTGCTTATGCAGACTGACTGCTCACACACACTGCTTCTGCAGACTGACTGCTCACACACTGCTTCTGCAGACTGACTGCTCATACACTGCTTCAGAATGGAGCATGTCTATGTTCCCCGGGTCCTATGTTCCCCGGGTTCTATGTTCCCCGCTTTGATTGATTGATTGATTGAACATTTTAGACCACCAGCCCTGATTCCAAACTCTAACCTTAACCAGTTCGAAAGAGGGCCTAAGCTTAACCGTTCGAAACAAGGCGGACATTAATAATTAATAAAATAATAAAAATGTATACAATTTTCAATCTATTAATCAATCAAAGCGGGGAACATAGAACCCGGGGAACATAGGACCCAGGGAACATAGGGATGATCCCCTTCTGAAGACATTGTCCTCTTCAATTCCATTAGCTATAATGAAGTAATCAAAACGCTCATTGTAACAGTTCCATTGCTCCACATAGTCATCAAACGGTCCAATATTTCCAATAACCCAAGCAATTTCTGTTGTAAACACTCACGATAGTCCAGTCGATCCTTCCTTTAGTGTGTAAAGTGGATTTCCTCTTCTTGTAGATGTTTCCAAGTGCCGGGCCACGACGTGAGCTAACATGCTAACTCGCTAAGCTAACATGGTAAACAAAGCTCCCGACGGACTTCTTCTTTCTTGCATTGCGCAGATTCAGACATCCTCATTGCCGAATTGTGTTATATCCTGAGGACTTCTTAACCTCACCTGTATAACAATGATTACCGGACCACTACTTTAGTTTGACACCTTATTCTGACTACAGCTCAGGTACATACGTGCAATCACTTCCTGGGACTACGGAAAGTATTTAAGGACAATACATCACACTCCCAGACCCAACTTTGAGAAATAGATTAACGGCTTCAATTGTATTATCGCGCGATAATAGTCCCGCGTTAACGCAGCACGTTAACGGCGTTAACGGCCCAGCTCTATATATATTTTTTAATCCTCTTTTTTTCTCCGCCTGATTTTTCAATTTTTCTCCCCATCCCAATTTAGTCGTTATGCCAATTCCCCCCCTCCCCTACCTGGTTGTTGTGCGCATGTTCCTCCTACTGGTCGGTACAAGGGAACCCTGAAGTCCACCACACGCTTCCTCCGACACATGTGGAGACTGCCAGTGGCTCTTTTTTCACCTGGCAGCGAGGACTCTCATTGGTGAAGCGTAATGCGTGGGAGGTCACGCTGCCCTCACCATTTCCTGCCTTTCGCTGAGCAGGCGCCCAGACCTGACCTGACGCTGTCCACAACGCCAGATTACCACCCACGACCTCCCTCCCCCTAACTCAGCCAAACGAGTTAGTATGACGACCGGCCCAAGCCGCAGGGCAATGCTGACTCCGGGAGTCGAGACCGCAGCCTCTTGCATTGGTGACGAGCGCAATCTCCGCTACGCCACCCGACCACCTGAGTTATTTTTTTTTATCTATTTTCCAAATACAATTCTGATTGGTCAGGGGCCCTATTAAGGAAGATGGGCCTCAAGCGATCTGCCTAGTGGGCAAGACGTCCCTGATACCATGTTTACCTCCATGCCATGGTCCACCCTTAGAATGTCAAAGGGTCAAAGGTCAAACCAAGGCCATAACTCCCCTGCGGTTGTTTTGAAACACAGCGGCTCCTCTGCTTATTTAGCTCTCCGACCCCGAATATAAATTCATACTAATCGCCTGAAGGAAGAGTCTCTTCTTTGAGTCTTGGCATCTGGGATCAGCACTTAATTATGCATCTGCAGACGTGTGTTTACAAAGAGAAAGAGACAATAAGACCAAGAGAGAGAGCGAGAGAGAGAGACACACACATGCACACACATGCACGCGCGCATGCGCGCACGCACGCACGCACGCACGCACACACACACACACACACACACACACACACACACACACACACACACACACACACACACACACACACACACAAATCAAATTGGTCACCTTAAATTAAATCTTTACACATTTATGTCACCTACTGTTGAGAATGAGTTTCATACAAAAAAAACATGCCTGTTTTATGCGTGTTTCAGTGTTGTTAAACTCTGAAACACGTAGTAATTGACCTGAAGAAAATAGGAGGGTTAAGCAACACACTCCCAGTAAAAAGAAAAGAAAAAGGTCAACTCTATAAGCGGACTGCAGTTAGATGTAAAAATACAATCAGGCCAATTCCACTTGTGCTTAAGAAAAACTTAATTGGCAGATGTCTGCCCATATATTGTTGCATATCCACACTGGAAAATAAAGTAATAAGTAAATTTATCCTGTAATGAGTCTGGAAATAATCTGAGATATTTCCACTTGTTTGGATACAGTTCAGCTTATTGCAAGGACTTCCATTATCATTATCATTATGTTGAAATAAGTAGAGTGATTTTTATTTTATGCTAATTTGTTTCTAGACATGTCTTGAAACAACTTTGGTTGTATTTAAACAAGTGAAACTGCCTCACCCACAATTACAGATTTCTTCCCCCTCTCATTTTACCAAAAAAGTTCATTACAATATTAAATCCTTTGAAATATGAAGATTTTTTTGTAATCACCCTTGGTGTTAATACATGAGGGTGACTGTATGTAGGACATGTGTCTGTCACTCAATGGTATTTGATTCAATGTGTTGTTTACTGTCCCGTCTACCCCCCCCCCCCCCCCCCCCACTGCCGATTCACTTGACACTAACATGTTTAAATGAACGCAGAGAGCCCCCCCCTCCTCATTCTTTATGTTCTGTATGTGTCCGTTCATGCACGTGTGTATATGTGTGTGTGTGTGTGTATGTGTGTGTGTGTGTGTGTGCCTGTGTGTATGTGTGTGTGTGTATGTAGGTGTGCATGCGTGTGTTTAGTTTAGTTTAGGTGTGCATGCGTGTGTATGTGTGTGTGTGTGTCTGTGTGTGTATGTGTGTGTGCCTGTATGTATACGTGTGTGTGTGTGTGTGTCTGTATGTACGTCTGTACAGTATGTGTGTCTGTGTGTGTATGTGTGTACGTGTGTGTGCCTGTATGTATACGTGTGTATGTATGTGTGTGTGTGTGTGTGTGTGCGCGCGCGTGTGTGTGTGTGTGCGTGTGTGTGTCTGTATGTGTGTGTGTGTGTGTGTGTGTGTGTGTGTGTGTGTGTGTGTGTGTGTGTGTGTGTGTGCGTGTGTGTGTCTGTATCTGTGTGTGTGTGTGTGTTCGTGTATGTGTGTGTGTGTGTGTCCTCCAGACCCTGTGGCTTGTGTTGGGAGCTTCCATTCTGCGCTGCGCTGCTTCCTCCATTACTGGCCTCTTTCCCTTTCCCTTTCATGGACCGGCGCTCCGCAGACCCTTTGTCACCGCTGTTTTCTTCTCCTTATTTTTTAACCCTTGCATGAATGCGGCTCCCTCCATTCCCTCTCCTTTTCCTTATTATTTCTCCTCTTTTTCTTCCCGTCGTTCCTAGGCCTCCTCTTCCCTCCCGTATAGCTGCCTCTTCTCTCCAGCAGAGTGAAAAACCCTTTTTAAATAGAATCAATTTACACTAAAGTGCCCCGCGGGGGGGGGGGGGGGGGGGGGTACATGGGGGGTGGCGGGATTAAAAACCTCAGCACTTAATTTCATGACAAAAGACAAAAAAAAATACATTGCAGAGGCGGCTGTAGCTGCCGGCTGTGAGCAGTTTATTCCCAGAACTTGTATCATGTAAGACGTAATAGACCAGTATTAGAGACCGCTACTGTATGGAGGACCGGGCTTTGACTTGTAGAAGTAGAGTGTGTGTGTGTGTGTGTGTGTGTGTGCGTGTGTGTGTGTGTGTGTGTGTGTGTGTGTGTGTGTGTGTGTGTGTGTGTGTGCGTGTGTGTGTCTATGTGTGTGGATGTGTGCGTGTGTGTGTGTAACGTGAGTGCATATTACAGTATGTCTACAGCCACTGTAAGTGTCCGTGGGTGAGGGCTTGTGGGTGAGTACAAATATGCTGCTATTCCAAATGGCTTCTGTTTCATTTAGCAGAGAGAGAGAGAGAGAGAGAGAGAGAGAGAGAGAGAGAGAGAGAGAGAGAGAGAGAGAGAGAGAGAGAGAGAGAGAGAGAGAGAGAGAGAGAGAGAGAGAGAGAGAGAGAGAGAGAGAGAGAGAGAGAGAGCAGGAGGTGGTTTTGTGGTTGTGGTTGGGGGGGGGGGGGGGATGGGGGGTTAGGAGCCTGATAAGGGAATTCAATTAGTTGGAGCCTGTGGACGAGCGACGCAGCAGTCAGGGCGTGCGAGGCCTGGTGACATATATGGTGTGGGTTCTCTCTCTTAGAACAGAAACCGCAAGGAAACCTGAAACCTGATATCTTCCCCTTTCATCTGGTGGGTTGCAGTGATGGTCCTGTTGGAGTGGTGGAGGTGGAGGAGGTGGTGGTGGTGGTGGAGGTGGAGGAGGTGGTGGTGGAGATGTAGGTGGTGGTGGAGGTGGAGGGGGTGGATGTGGAGGTGGAGGAGGAGGTGGTTGGTGGAGATGTAGGTGGTGGAGGGGGTGGAGGTGGTGGATGAGGTGGTGGAGGTGGTGGAGGTGGAGGGGGTAGAGGGGGTGGATGTGGAGGGGGTGGAGGTAGTGGAGGGGTGGAGATGTAGGTGGTGGAGGGGGTGGAGGTGGTGGATGAGGTGGTGGAGGTGGTGGAGGTGGAGGGGGTGGATGTGGAGGGGGTGGAGGTGGTGGAGGGGTGGAGGGGGTGGAGGTGGTGGATGTGGAGGTGGTGGAGGTGGTGGAGGTGGAGGGGGTGGATGTGGAGGGGGTGGAGGTGGTGGAGGGGTGGAGGTGGTGGAGGTGGTGGTGGTGGAGGTGGTGGTGGTGGTGGGGGTTGAGGTGGAGGTGGTGGTGGTGAAGCGGGTGGAGATGGTGGAGGTGGAGGGGGTGGAGCTGGCGGAGGTGGTGGTGGAGGGGGTGGAGGTGGAGGAGGTGGTGGTGGAGGTGGTGGTGGAGGTAGAGGGGGTGGAGGTGGTGGAGGTGGTGGAGGGGGTGGAGGTGGTGGAGGTGGATGTGGAGGGGGTGGAGGTGGAGGTGGAGGTGGTGGTGGTGGTGGTGGTGATGGTGGTGGTGGAGGTGATGGTGGAGGTGGTGGTGGTGGTGGTGGTGGTGATGGTGGTGGTGGAGGTGATGGTGGAGGTGGTGGTGGTGGTGGTGATGGTGGTGGTGGAGGTGGTGGTGGTGATGGTGGTGGTGGAGGTGGAGGTGGAGGTGGAGGTGGTGGTGGTGGTGATGGTGGTGGTGGAGGTGGAGCTGGTGGTCAACCTCCACCAACACCATCACCACCTCAACCTCCACCACTAGTGTTAGTGTTGGTCGAGGTAGTTTGTGGTTAGAGTTGTTCCGATACCGATACCAGTATCGGAAATGCCTCCGATACTGCCTAAAATGCTGGTATCGGCGAGATGTAATTCATCAACAACACGTGCGGTATCCTACTGAGAGTGAGCATTATAAAACAAACGTGTGTTTTTAATCGACCGTGAATTAAAGTGTCAATGCTGTTTGTCATTTTAACAGCAGATACTTTCTTAAATGCCATCGTCCCGAGAGAGCGGTGTGACGGGGAGCTCTGATGTATTCGCTTGCTGGTGTTATTAGCATTAGCTGAAGAGCTAACCGAAAAGCTAGTTTTAGCTTAACGTTACCTTGGCTAAAATTGGGACTATTCATAATCCAGCAATAATGGCTGCAGACCTGCAAGCAAAGTACAGCAAGTTGGCAAAGGAGTATTCCAAGGTAAATAACCTTTTCACCAGTAACGTTATATTGTCTTGATTCCATCTAACGTTAGCTCACGTTAACCTAGCTCACGCTAACGTCATCACTGATCGACCTCTCGCACGCAATTAATGACATGTTGTGGACAGCCATACCGGTGACAATGTTTAGCTTTTAGTGCCAAATGATAAGAGTCTGAGGCGGAGTCTCAAAAGAGAATGTTGAATATTTATTGTGCAAAAATCACAACAGAGCCTCTGCTACTAACTGAAGTTACCGGAGCCTTCTGGAGTGCAACAACATATAACGTCCGTGCGGAATCAATGTCCCAACAACCGTTCCGTGGGTGAGCATAGTTGTCAATTAATGATACTAATACTAATCTATACAATCACCTGTTGTTGAATAAATACCATTACCTTATAGTTATTACTAAAAAACAGTATATATAAAACAGTAGCTGTAAAAAAAAAATTTAGTTTTATAATTTATATAATAAATATTTTTTGTATGTATGCACTGGTATCGGATCAGTATCGGTATCGGCCGATACCCAAAGCTTTGGTATCGGAATCGGATCGGGAAGGAAAAAATGGTATCGGAACATATTTGTGGTGGTCAAGATAGTTTTCATGCATAGATCACTAGATGTATCAATTTATAATATGAGTTTCACATTAGCAGTTTCCTGGATGACTGTGGCCAGCTGGGCAATAGTGGCCCTGGTACTGTAGGTCAGCAGGATTGTGTCACACAAGCGGCTCAGATTTTTATTTTAGGAAGTACAGAGAAGCTCCAACCCTCCAGTGGAAGAATGTGGAAAAAAGCGCTCTGGTGACGCGTTCTGCACAAATTACAATATATATAGTCAAAGACATGCCTCCAAGAGGAGTTAATAACAATCTATATAGTCAAAGACATGCCTCCAAGAGGAGTTAATAATAATCTATATAGTCAAAGCCATGCCTCCAAGAGGAGTTAATAATAATCTGTATAGTCAAAGACATGCCTCCAAGAGGAGTTAATAACAATCTGTATAGTCAAAGCCATGCCTCCAAGAGGAGTTAATAATAATCTGTATAGTCAAAGACATGCCTTAAAGAGGAGTTAATAATAATAATCTGTATAGTCAAAGACATGCCTCCAAGAGGAGTTAATAACAATCTATATAGTCAAAGACATGCCTCCAAGAGGAGTTAATAATCTGTATAATCAAAGCCATGCCTCCAAAGAGGAGTTAATAATCTGTATAGTCAAAAACATGCCTCCAAGAAGAGTTTATAACAATCTGTATAGTCAAAGCCATGCCTCCAAGAGGAGTTAATAATCTGTATAGTCAAAGACATGCCTCCAAGAGGAGTTAATAACAATCTGTATAGTCAAAGACATGCCTCCAAAGAGGAGTTAATAACAATTTGTATAGTCAAAGACATGCCTCCAAGAGGAGTTAATCATCTGTATAGTCAAAAACATGCCTCCAAGAGGAGTTAATAATAGTCTGTATAGCCAAAAACATGCCTCCAAGAAGAGTTAATAGCAATCTGTATAGTCAAAGACATGCCTCCAAGAGGAGTTAATAATCTGTATAATCAAAGCCATGCCTCCAAAGAGGAGTTAATAATAATCTGTATAGTCAAAGACATGCCTCCAAGAGGAGTTAATAACAATCTGTATAGCCAAAAACATGCCTCCAAGAGGAGTTAATAATCTGTATAGTCAAATACATGCCTCCAAGAGGAGTCAATCATCTGTATAGTCAAAAACATGCCTCTAAGATGAGTTAATAATAGTCTGTATAGTCAAAGACATGCCTCCAAGATGAGTTAATAATCTGTATAGTCAAATACATGCCTCCAAGAGGAGTTAATAATCTGTATCTAGTCAAAGACATGCCTCCAAGAGGAGTTAATAACAATCTGTATAGTCAAAGACATGCCTCCAAGAGGAGTTAATAATAATCTGTATAGTCAAAGACATGCCTCCAAGAGGAGTTAATAACAATCTGTATAGTCAAAGACATGCCTCCAAGAGGAGTTAATAACAATCTGTATAGACAAAAACATGCCTCCAAGAGGAGTTAATAATCTGTATAGTCAAAGACATGCCTCCAAGAGGAGTTAATAGCCATCTGTATAGTCAAAGACATGCCTCCAAGAGGAGTTAATAATCTGTATAGTCAAAGACATGCCTCCAAGAGGAGTTAATAATCTGTATAGTCAAAAACATGCCTCCAAGAGGAGATAATATTATGTATAGTCAAAGACATGCCTTAACTGTAGGTTTTTTGCAGGGGAATTTAAGAGATCTTTAATGCATTGGTATTCAAAATGGATAGTTTTTATAATACACCCCCCCTCTTTCTCTTTCTCCCTGTCTCCCTCCCGTGCTCAGGGGCGGAGCTTCCTACAGGCGATATAGGCGGTTGCCTATAATTATTATATATTTTTTTTATATATATATATTTTTTTGCTTGCCGCAGTTTTGGCGGCCCTCTCTATATCTGCAACCATTATTTTTACATTAAAAAATATCTAACAAGGGAAAATGAGCCAAAAATCTAAAACGGTCGGTCGGTCTGAGCCTCAGCTTTAGGTGTTCACAGTCAGAACATGCTAGAGCGCTGTGCATTGATGGGTATCGGTCAAGTGTTTATAGAATTGAGCGTAGAGGGCGGCTGGGTGGCGCAGCAGACATGGCGCTCGTCACCAACGCAAGATACACCGGGTTCGAATCCGGCTGTCTGCGTTGCCTCCGACTTGGGGCGGCCGTCATAACTCAATTGGCAGAGTTGACGTTGCAAAGCTCCTTCACGTTGCCTGGATCACTCCAATTGTTGTTCAACATGAAGGCTATTCCACCTCCCCGCTGTTTTCCGAATTCTGCTGTTCGATCCTTGCGGTGGATGAAGAAGTGATCGGCCGGTTGGATTGCGTGGTCTGGGACGTCCGGCGTCAACCACGTCTCGATGAAGCAGAGAACGTTACAGTCTCTAACGTCTCTTTGGAATTGAATCCTTGCTCTGATGTCGTCCAGTTTATTGTCTATTGATTGTACATTGGCTAGCAATATGCTGGGCAATGGCGTTCTGTGTTGCCTGGATCTCAGTCTATATCGGACGCCGGCTCTCCTTCCTCGTCGCCTGGTTCCTTTGTTGCCGAGGAGGTCTGGTCCCATTGTCCTCAAGATCTCAGCAGGCCATTGTTGTTGTTCGGCGAGCTGATCCAGAGAGTAATCCAGTTGGTAAATTTCCCGTAATCCAATGTCTATGAGTGACTGACGGTCATACACATTAAATGCACCAACCGTTGGTACAAACAAAACTCTTAAAACTATAAATATTAACAAAAGTAAGCATAGTCTCGACGGAGCGCACAGAGAGGCAGCCGGTCTTAGCAGCGCCATCTCTACATGATGTATTGGAGGGGACATGTAACGGGCTTCTATCCTCCCTACAATCGGCCAGTACATGCACATGCAAGCAACATTCAAGACAGGGGAGGGGAGAATTGGCACGGCTAAATTGGGATGGGAGAAAAAGTGGATAAAAAAAAGAATTGAGGGTCGAGGAAAGAAAGACTAATGTTAGAGAACTATGAAGAGACAAAAGCCATCCGGGTCGCAGTATAAAAAGAGAAGAAAAGAAGAAGAAGAGAAACGTGCCAAGGTAAAAGCTATGCAATTTTGTACAACTTCCAAGACCTGCCACACCAAGAGCTGATGAAGCAAGCAGAGGCACTTGTACACACCTTAAACCATGGAGGGCAATCTGATTTGGATGAGAAGGAGCTGGCTCAGGAGTTGGAAAATGTACCTGACTTGCCATCAAAGAGCATGACAACTCTTGAGTTGTTGAAATTCATACACACAAAGCAGCTCACAGAAATATATCCCAACTTGTGTATTGCTCTGCGGATCAGTGCAACGCTACCAGTAACAGTAGCTTCAGCCGAGAGGAGTTTTTCCAAATTAAAACTCTTGAAAACATACCTGAGGTCAACCATGGCTCAAGAACGCCTTAGTGGTCTGGCTGTAATCAGTATTAACCATGAGGTTGGTGGTCAGATTTCATATGATGATGTGATTGATGACTTTGCAGCGAGGAAGGCCAGAAGGATTGCACTGTAAATGGAAACCAGTAGGAGCTACAGGCTAACTTTGAAGTGTGATGATAGGGAGTGGAATGTAAATAGTTCTTCAGACAAAGTGAATTTGTAATTTTTATTTATTTGTTTGTTTATTTAGCATATTATATTTTGATATTATATGTGTAACATATTTTACAATACATAATTTTCTTTTAAAGCAAATGTGCACATTATTTTATTGTTTGTTATTATTATTATTGATTGTTAGCTAAGTTGTTTGTTTTAATTATTTAGTGTGCACTTTACATTTCTTCTTAATTTTCTTTGAAAGCAAATTTGCACGTTCTTTTATTGTTTGTTATTATTATTATTATTATTATAATTGTGTGTTAGCTAAGTTGTTTATTTGTTTTAATTCTTTAGTGTGCACTTTACATTTATTCTTAGCTCTTGTTCTTGCTTGTAAAAAATAAAGGTGCAGTACTTTACTGTATAACTGTTAACCCTTTCACTGCCACACGACAGAGGGTTAACCCTTTACTATCACACAACCAGCGGTCGTGAAAGGGTTAACCTTCTGTGTATTGTCGCAGTGAAAAGGGTTAACCGTTTGGTAGCGCGGCAGTGAAAGGGTTAAGATGTTTTGATTTTTGGGGGGGGGGGGGGCGCAGTGTTGAAGCTCGCCTAGGGCGCCAAATGTGCTAGGTCCGCCCCTGCCCGCTCTCTCTCTCTCTCTCTCTCTCTCTCTCTCTCTCTCTCTCTCTCTCTCTCTGTCTCTCTCTCTCTCTCTCTCTCCCCCCCTCCCCCCTCGGTCCTCCTCCTATCATAAATCTAAGCCGGGGACGTATCCAGGCAGCTCTCCGGTCAATCTTTACTGAGTTTGTTGTGCTATTGATCCATCCTCTGCTATACGTTGTCCTGGCCTTTCTCTCTCTCTCTCTTTCTCTCTCTCTCTCTCTCTCTCTCTCTCTCTCTCTCTCTCTGCTATCGATGTTTCTGCCCCGGGGGAAAAAAGCAACAGCCCCGGCCTGGATTTACAGATGGCTCGTTCTCAAAATGACTTACAATCACTCATGGTGAGAATGGAAGCTGGCGTGCCCCGTCGCCACGGTTATGTATTGGCGTCGTCAGTGTGTTTCTATAAGACTTAATGCTGTGTACCGCCAGGTGGAGTTTGCGTGATTGTTGTGTGGTTTATGGCGGCACTTAAGGGTGATAATCCAAATGGAGAATTTATGTACTTGCCTGGCGCTGTTGGGGTGTCGAAGAGCCTCAGAGGGAAAGGCCCCTAATGAAGATGGTTTAGTCTGTAGGGGTCACAGGATTAGCGTGGGCCATATTTTAAAGCTCTTCTGATGTCTCGTGTGTGTGTGTGTGTGTGTGTGTGTGTGTGTGTGTGTGTGTGTGTGTGTGTGTGTGTGTGTGTGTGTGTGTGTGTGTGTGTGTGTGTGTGTGTGTGTGTGTGTGTGTGTGTGTGTGTGTGTGTGTGTGTGTGTGTGTGTGTGTGTGTGCGTGCGCGTGCGCGTGTGTGTTTGTGTGTGTGGACGGGTGGGGTTGCGGTCTAGGGGCTGTTAGTGTCTCTGGACTGGGTATCCCTCTTAATTCAGAGTTTATCAGCATACGTTTGGCAACAATCAAGCAACCAGGCCGTAATGGGAGTCTGCGGAGGGGAATGGGGTGATACATGCTGATCAGCTGGGTTACAGTGGAGCGCTGTATAGGGAGCACATCGGCATCCCATTGAAATGCTCCTCCTATCCCATTGTCACTCGGCACAATGTCAAACCTTGTCAAACCTTGAAAGGCGACGGCTTGTGTCACGCAGGGCCTGGTGATATGGCTGATATCAACGTCATGAATGACATGCGTCTGTGTAGAGGACTATGTGTATGTGGATCTGTGTGTAGAGGACTATGTGTATGTGGATCTGTGTGTAGAGGACTATGTGTATGTGGATCTGTGTGTAGAGGACTATGTGTATGTGGATCTGTGTGTAGGGGACTATATGTATGTGGATCTGTGTGTAGAGGACTATGTGTATGTGGATCTGTGTGTAGGGGACTATGTGTATGTGGATCTGTGTGTAGAGGACTATATGTATGTGGATCTGTGTGTAGGGGACTATATGTATGTGGATCTGTGTGTAGGGGACTATATGTATGTGGATCTGTGTGTAGGGGACTATATGTATGTGGATCTGTGTGTAGAGGACTATGTGTATGTGGATCTGTGTGTAGGGGACTATGTGTATGTGGATCTGTGTGTAGGGGACTATGTGTATGTGGATCTGTGTGTAGGGGACTATGTGTATGTGGATCTGTGTGTAGAGGACTATGTGTATGTGGATCTGTGTGTAGAGGACTATGTGTATGTGGATCTGTGTGTAGGGGACTATGTGTATGTGGATCTGTGTGTAGGGGACTATGTGTATGTGGATCTGTGTGTAGAGGACTATGTGTATGTGGATCTGTGTGTAGGGGACTATGTGTATGTGGATCTGTGTGTAGGGGACTATGTGTATGTGGATCTGTGTGTAGAGGACTATGTGTATGTGGATCTGTGTGTAGGGGACTATGTGTATGTGGATCTGTGTGTAGGGGACTATGTGTATGCGTATGTGGATTTTGCAAAAATACACATTTTAATAGAGCATGGAATGAAAGGCCTCTATTGATGATTGATTATGATAAATACATTCAGTATCGATAGTTATCTTATGCATAATCCAATGTTTTATTAATCCAATTTATGTTCATCATATTTAATCTAATTGAACGTCATGGTAATGTAATGTATGCTGTTGTTTTCAAATTGCCTTAAAGCTACACTATGTAAGATTGGCACCCCGTGGCCACGAGAGGTAACTGCACTTATTTTTTTGTATCCACTTTTTTTATCCTTATTTTTCTCCCATCCCAATTTCGTATTGCCAATTCTCCACTCCCCTGTCTTGAACGTTGCTACTGTAGACTATGCCTCCCACTGGTCGGCTGTAGTGAGGATAGAAGCCTTGCATCACGTGTCCCCTCCGGTACACGAGGAGGCAGCCTGTCGCATCTTTTCACCAGACAGCGCAGACTCTCAGTGGCGAGGAGTAACACGTGGGAGGCTCACGCTGCCCCCGATACTTCCTGTCTCTGCTGTGCAGGCGTCACCCAACCGACCTGGGCCCCGTTCCCCGTACCTGGCTAACTGAGTTAGCCGGATAATTTCCAGCATAGCCTGACTTAAGCCAGACCTTTCCATTCCCCGACGCTCGATTGTCTAAATCACCATGACAACAGATCAAAAAGTTTGAGCCTGGTCGGGAGCAGGGTTAAGTTCAGTTAGCTGGATGAACCATGGCCACGCCCCCGCAAAGAAATGCCAGCTTGCTTCCTGAAATATTTTTTGTGCTTCGTTTTCCTAGAGGGGGCTTTTGAAATGTATAATAATAGAACTAAATGCTGATAATAAATCATATTGAGCCTATAGATTTACTTTGTCCTAAATAAAATAATGCACGTCATATACGGCGCTCGGAGTCGCGATACACACTGCATGTGGTTATTTTAATAACGGCGCATTGCAAATGTGAATCCCGCGGGGATATTTTTAATGAATGAAACCTATCGGCCGTTTGGCTCTGATTAGTTTCATATATTCTCCGCTGTAGATTTGCTTAACGGAGCACCCGGATTGTGTTTAATTCAAGCATAAAATTGAAGTGTCTATGCGTGGATTGTGGTTTTTGTGTGATATTGTAACTGGGATTAAAATGTCTGATGAGATGCGCTGTTTGACGGATTTGAGAAATTGAATGAGCCGTTGACGTCACATTAATGCATTTGAGAATAAAGAGATAAAACTTCATTCAAAAGAAAAATATTCGAAACACGGGTTTCTTGTCCATTGATGGATACACAATGAATATATCCCGTCTGGCACAGTGGTGCAACGGCTAGTGCTCAATCCTGTCAACCGGGAGACCCGAGTTCGAAACCCCGCGTTTCCAATATAATTTTTTTGGAATATAATATTAATGATTATAGGCAAAAGTAGCCTAGTTTTAAGTTAAAATATTATAAATCTACATGCATTGAGGATGTCATTCTTTATATAGCTCTCAACGTGCACCAAATTGATGTATTTACAAAAAGAAGAAAAAGACTAGAAGCAGGGGGATTCGAACGCGGGTCGTCTGCGTGAAAGGCAAAAGGACAAACCGTCACACCACAGTGCAGATAAGTAAAACATCCACCATACATCAATCAATGGATAAGAGAGCCGTATCCTTATTCTGAAACAGTTGAACTAATTATTTTCGCTAGCAAGATCTCATTTGATTATTCAATCCATAAACCTACTGCCAGCAGGAACGTTTAAAGAAATATAATCTGATTGATTGGGGTAATGAGGGATTTAAAATTAGCCTATAGATTATGCATTTAACTTGTCGGCGAGGCTATTGAGCCGCCTGCAATCTGTTAATAAAGTTTTAAAACAATCAATCAATCAATGCCGTTAGAAGATCAGGATTTCTGCTATCGACACCTGCTGTCTTTTCAACTGAAGCGGCCGCACGCAATTATCCAGAGTCTCAAGTCTGGTTCGAGTTAACGAGACTGAATCAGCGTTCGAGGAACAGGAAAATCCCGGCTTCAAACATCGGGTTAATTTAATCTGGATAATGGGACTCTTGATCGACTTAGTTGAACCAGGTACGGGGAATAGGGCCATGTAGGAGTCGCTGTCCACAACATCCAATCCCCACCCATCGACTTCCACCTGCTACCTCTGTCAATTGAGATAGTATGACGACTGGCCCAAGCCGCAGGCAATGCTGACACCGGGATTCGAGACCGGAGTTTCTTGCATTAGTGACGAGCGCAATCTCCGCTACGCCACCAAGCCGCCTGACTGCACTCATTTATGTAACATAATTGTGTACCGTTATATCAAAATATCATACTATCATCACTATATGATGCCATTGAATAGGCGGAAATTAATATTAATGATAAAATGTACAAATTATTACCGCATCGAAGCATGCGTAAAATGTTAATTGTGTTTGCTATTATGGGTAGTACCAATAGGAAACTATCACTGGGCTGAGTGGTCTGTGCTTTGTACCACCCATTTATTATTATTATTATTATTATTATTATTATTATTATTATTATTATTATTATTATTATTATTATTATTATTATTATTATTATTATTATTATTATTATTATTTTTTTTTTTTTTTTTTTTTTTTTTTTTTCTTTTTTTTTTTTTTTTTTTTTACTTTTTCTGTAATCTTTGCTCCCATCCCAATTTAGTTGTTATGCCAATTCCATTCCTGGTCGTTGCGCGCATTGCCCCACTGTCGGCCTAGGGAGGGTGTAGAACTACCACATGCCTCCTCCGATACATGTGGAGTCGCCAGCCACTTCTTTTCACCGGACAGCGGGGACTCTCACTGGGGGACTGTAACGCGTGCGGAGGTTCACGCTATTTCCCCCCCATCCCCTCCCTGCTGAACAGGCACCCCGACCGACCAGTAGGAACCGCAGTTTACAACAACCAGGACACATACCCCGCCGGCTTCCCACCCGCTAACACTGCCAATTGTGTTAGTAGGGACGACTGACCAAGCCGGAGGTACCGCTGACAGCTGGATTCGATCCCAGAGTCTCTGCGGTGGTAGGCGAGTGCATTCTCCACTGCGCTACACAGTACCACCCATTTATTGGTGATGCGTTTTCTATTCACCTCATATCAACAATGTTGATTTTAAATGTATTTATTTACATTTGGTATTTGTATATATATATATATATATATATATATATATATATATATATATATATACAAATACCAAATGTATATATATTAAGGCTGTCAAAGTTAGCGCGTCATTAACGCGCTGACGCACAATTCTCTTAACATCACTATTTTTTTAACGCACGATACTTTTTTTTACTAGACTTCACTCAGGTGTATTATTGATACTCTCATTGATACTATTTTTTTTTCCTGACTCAAAGTGTGTGTCAGGGGGGGGGGGTGAGAGATGAGGAGGGGCAAGAGAGAAAGAGAGCTGGGAGTGTGTGTGTGTGTGTGTGTGTGTGTGTGTGTGTGTGTGTGTGTGTGTGTGTGTGTGTGTGTGTGTGTGTGTGTGTGTGTGTGTGTGTGTGTGTGTGTGTGTGTGAGAGAGAGAGAGAGGGGGGGGGGTGTCCTCAGCCCTTGTGTGGGTGGATGTAACAAGTTCCTAACGTTTTCTTTCCCCTATTATTTCACGCACACTTTATTCATTGTTTTAAATTATTATTTTTGTTATTTTGTGCATCACTTTTTGATGCAATTTGATGCAAATTTGCAATGCATGAGGGTCATCCTTTTGTGTTAAATGGCTGCATAAAGCAATCATTTGTTGACTCTTATGTTGATAAGAGTATTAAAAATTTTAAATGATCCGTTTAAGGTAGATTTAGAAAAGAAAAAAAATGCGATTCATTTGCGATTAATCAAGAGTTAACCTCTTCCCCCTGTGCGGTCCGTCGGCGGACTGCAAATGACATCTGGTCATAAATCAATATCTCCAGATTGTTCTATAAAAGTAGCGTTTTTATTTTCCAACGTATTCAAGTATAAACATCATAACCATGTCACAACAGCATTTATAATGTATATTATCATCAATGCGTTAGTTTAGGAATAGGTTAAAGTGTTATTAGATTGATTTTCCTTTTCGAAATGTCTGTTCTATTCCGCAAGAGGCGACCATTTTGGAAAACCTTGAATCATGGGAATTGTAGTTTTTTTGTGGCCATTTTGTAATAGACATCGCTAGCTGTCGATCAGCGTTGGCATTTTTCAAAACTACACTTCCTGAAGGGATCTATGGGGTTCAAGGTTCATAGTTCTGTATGAATTTCTTTAATAACTAAATAAATAAAAAATAAATAAAAAATAATTATTCAGGATAATATACCACAAAACGTAACGTTATTGACAAATATTGAAACGCAGTTCGTTTCTCTTCCCTATTGTTAGCATGCAGCAACAATTAGATCTGAAATTTGTTTCAAAACGGTTGCACAGTGGTGAAAATAAAAAAGTACAGTAGATTACAGTAGATTTCATTATCTGTTCTTATGCACGCCTGGTGATACTAAATCCAAATTGAACTTGGCCATTTGAAAGATAATATATGTATATAATATAAATGTGCGAATTGGCTATAATAAGGTAATTTATAAGCCTGCTATTCTATATTCTATAATAATATTACAAATTGCATTGGTCCGGATGGGAGAATTCAGTACTGTATCTACAGAACCTTCTGTTTAATCATCTTCCCTTTATTCATTTCCTTAGATTTTATGTACACATCATCTCAAGGTACTGAACTGAGTTTTTAATGTTTGGTCATTATTAGCAGGTGTTATTCACTGTCAAAGACGCAAAGAAAAAATCATAATTCATATTCTCCTTTGTTTCATCACAATTTAAGCAAGCCTAGTAATAGACACAATATTTCTGACACTGGGAATACATTCACTGAGGTCCATGGATGTCCCTAGATACCAAGAATATGCAAATGGCCCTTGTAGAAGTGGAGAAATATTCCATTTATGTATGTATTTTAGGCGGATTTTCAGAAAATAGGCTCCGGGTGGAAGGACAATCATGCGATTAATCAGATTAAATATTTTAATCGATTGACAGCACTAATATATATATATATATATATATATATATATATATATATATAATTATTATTTTTAATTCAAATTGCATTTTTATATTGAAATTCATTCTGACAGCCCTATTGTCCATCCCTACTCTGAAATACAAGCATTGTAGAAGTCTGTCTATTTTTCATTAGCACTGGTCCTGTGTAGCTCAGTGGGTAGAGCCCTTGGCACTAACACTGCATGGGTTAGGGGTTCAATTCCCACTGGGGCCCCCATACTGAAAAATGTATGCAGGCGTTCCAATGTCAGTTATTCATTCATAGTGCAGAATTCCCCAAACAACTCCTAACCAAGTGGGTGCAGGAACATTTTCCCCTGCAATGTCAAACCGTCAATGCGATAAACTGGTAGCATGATTCTCACATCAACTGTTACATAATAGGCATTGTAGAACCTTCTCCTAACCCTTTGTCTATTTAAGCATCACGCGCAGGAGTGTGTTATACGAATTATACAATGGCATGCAAATTTCTCGATTCTGATTGGCTGAAACAGTCAAGTTACACGTAGTTATTTGTCATAACCCCACGCTCTTGGTCCCAGGACCCGCCCACAACCGAATTACTATCACTCCGCCATGCGAGTTTTTAGAAATGCAAGCAGATGGCATATGTTGATAGGGTCATAAAGACTCAATCAAAAACGATTCTGTCACGGCGAATGTGTTAGTTTCTTACACAATGTTGGATTATGTAATTAGTGGGTCATGAGTCATTGTGGAACCAAATAAAAATTGCGCGAATTGATTGATTGATTAATTGCAAATTTGTATTTAAATTTTTACCTACTTTCTATAGAAGCAGCTGGGAGGTGCGCTGTTTTAAGTGAGCGTGGATTATTGAATTGATTGATTGCAAATTTTATTACTGTCCGCCTTGTTTCCAACTGGTTAAGCTTGGCGACTCTTTCGAAGTCGCTCTCTTTCGAAGTTGGTTAAGGTTAGAGTTTCTCTTTAGAGCAGGGCGATAGACCACCAGCCCTGATTCCAAACTCTAACCTTAACCAACTTCGAAAGAGAGCGACTTCGAAAGAGTCGCCAAGCTTAACCAGTTGGAAACAAGGCGGACAGTAATAAAATTAGCAATCAATCAATCAATTAAATAATCCACGCTCACTTAAAACAGCGCATCTCCCAGCTGCTTCTATAGAAAGTAGGTTTCAATTTTTTTTTTTTTATTCCCTCCTATAGGGCAAATAAAACGTTTTTTTTGGTTTGACCTACTTTCTATAGAAGCATCTAAGAATGAAGTTCTATAGAAAGTAGGTAGTTAGTATGTGTTAGTTTGTTGGATGTCTTAGTTGAAAAACAGTTGGATGTGTTAGTTTGTTGGATGTCTTAGTTGAAAGACAGTTGGATGTGTTAGTTTGTTGTATGTCTTAGTTGAGAGACAGTTGGATGTGTTAGTTTGTTGGATGTCTTACTGAGAACAGTTGGATGCACTTCCGAGCTGCTTCCACATGGAGGCAACTTCTCCTTTTTTTTTGGGAACTACTTTTTCTGCGGATGGTTTTGTCAATAAATCTTCAATGAATGTGTGTTTATTGTATAGCAATAAGGTTGGATGACATCGGCCATTGTATAAAAGCCATTACACCATGTGCAGTCGTGGGTTATGAGAATTAGACCATGCCTAGGGGGGTCTAACGACCCTCGGCTGCGCCTTGGGCCTAACAACCACCCCTAGGCATGGTCTAATTCTCATAACCCACTCCTGCGCGTGATGTAATGCTTTATTAGATCATGCCTAGGGGTGGTTGTTAGGCCCGAGGCGCAGCCAAGGGTTGTTAGACCCCCCTAGGTATGATCTAATTCGTATAACACACGACTTCAAGTGATGTAATGTCTTTTATACAATGGCCGAATTCATCCAACCTTATTGCTATACAATAAACACACAGTAATTGAAGCATAATGGAGATTTATTCACAAAACCATCCACAGAAAAAGTAGTTAAAAAAAATAAAAAATTGCCTCCGTGTCTAGAAGCAGGTGCCGTGCTTCAAAGCATGCCATCTAACAACAAACTTCATGTAAATCCTGCGATGTATTATTGTTTTGACAATGGGTCATGACAAACCAATTACATAATCCAACATTGTGTAAACAACTAACATATTCCAGTTAACGGTATCTTTTTAAAATTATTCGTTACAAATATATCCATACACGGCTAAGTGGCGCAGTGGGCAAGGCGCTCGCCACTAATGCATGTTCGAGCCCAGCTCTCGGCATTGCTACCAGCTTGACTGGTCGTTCATACTAACGCAATTGGCAGTGTTAGGGGTGGGAAGCTGGTGGGTGGGGATCGGACGTTGTGGACAGCGACTCCTACAGGTCGGTTGGTGCGCCTGCGCAGCCGAATCAGGAAGCAACAGACCCTCGCCGCTGAGAGATTGCGCTGTGCAGGTGAAAAGATGCGACGGCTGCCTCCTCGTGTACCCGAGGGGACACGTGATGCAAGGCTTCGTCCACATTGCAGCCGGCCTGTGGGAGGCATGGCCTAACAGCATTCGAGACAGGGGAGGGTAGAATTGGACAATACAAAAATTGGGATGGGAGAAAAATAGAAAATGGGAGAAAAAGTATATATATATATATATACTTTTTCTCCCATTTTCTATTTTTCTCCCATCCCAATTTTTGTATTGTCCATCCCAATAATGTATTGCCCAATATATATATCTCCATACTTCCATTGTGTCCGGGACATCCAGTGAAATCGCTTCGTGCGACAGTGTCCTTTTGCAGAGGCAGGTTGCTACAAAGCATACCATCTAACAGTGAAGTTACCGGTTGTTATTTGATTGATTGATTGATTGAAAATGTTATTAACAGATTGCAGAATGGGTACAATACAGTACAGCTCGATACACACAATTGTTAAGGGGATGCAGACCAGAGAAATACTTTCGTCTTGTTTACATCAGGGTCCCCCATTTTCAATGCATCATAACATATATGACATACAGATAGACAGTGCTACATCTATACATAGGTTGCTACAAAGCATGCCATCTAACAGTGAAGTTAGTGGTTGTTATTTGATTGATTGATTGATTGATTGATTGATTGATTGATTGATTGATTGAACATTTTATTAACAGTGAAATGACAGTGTCCTTTTGAAGGAGAGGGAGGTTCTACAACGAATGCCATCTAACAACACACTTCCCGCGATTTATATTTTGTTTCACAATGAGTCATGACCAACCAATTACATAATCCAACATTGTGTAACCAACTAACACATTCCACGTGACTTTATAGTTTTTTAATGAGTCGTTATGACGATATCATTCATAAAGATTATTGTCCACCATCTTGGTTTCATTCATAAAAACACGAACAGCGGAGTGATTAGGAAAAAAGGTTATTCGGTTGTGGGCGGGTTCTGTGATCACGTGGAGTGTGTTATGAGAAATAACAACGTCTGAAAGAAGTGTTTCAGCCAATCAGAATCAAGAAATGTGCATGCCATTGTATAACCTGCATTAGTACTGCATGATTTTCCAAACAATTCCTTTAGACTGTAGGACAACATTTCCATCTGCAATGTCAAACCTTCAAGGCTTTTATAATAAAACACAAGATAATTGTGCCATAATGATAAGCGCTCTGAATAAATCCAATCCCATTATCTAGAAAGAAAGTCTGACATGCCATTAAAAAAATTCATCTTGCATCTATCCTGTGTTACTACTCTATACAGTAATAGCCATTATAGAAGTAATTTAGCATCTATCATGTATTAGTACTCTATACAGTAATAGCCATTATAGAAGTCATTTTTGCATCTATCGTGTATTAGTACTCTATACAGCCATTACAGAATGGCCACTTTTAGAATATAATTTTTTTCATTTAGTTTAGTTTAGTTTATTTTTAAACTACTGTACTGGTATCTTCAATCTGTATTTGTGTTATGTTAGTAATGTATAATGTATACATGGTAGAATTCCACCATCCTGTATTAGTATTAGTATTGACTATCAGGTTGCCTCCTGAACCAATCTGCCACCCTGTTTCATATACTATTATAACCAGTGTGTTGTAGTGCTATTTCTGAAAGTGGGGGAGCACACCTACTGTCTACATTTACATTTACATTTAGTCATTTAGCTGACGCTTTTATCCAAAGCGACTTACAAGTTCTGTACGACAAGCCATCAGGAAGGGCACAACTCTATCAGCTGAGCAACAATGTTCATCAAAGTGTTGAGTGCTACAGTGTAGGTTAGTTTATTAGGACAAGTGCATGACAGTACGGTTAGTTAGGGTTAGATTTTTTTTTTTTTTTTTTTTTTTTTTTTTTTTTTTAATTCAGATAATGGTTGAAGAAGTGCGTCTTTAGTCGACGGCGAAAGATTGGACGTGATTCGGCTGTCCTAACTGGGGTGGGTAGTTCATTCCACCATTGTGGGGCAAGGACTGAGAATAGGCGACTTCTCTTTGATGACCCTCCCGGAGCTTGGATAGGAGTAGGTCTGAGGCGGCCAGAAGATGCAGAGCGTAGGGGTCTTGAGGGTGTGTAGTTAGAGACCATTGACCGGAGGTAGGCGGGAGCGGTTCCCTTTGCCGCACGGTATGCTAGGTCTAGGGCCTTGAAGCGGATTCGTGCAGCAATGGGGAGCCAGTGCAGGTCCCTAAGAAGTGGGGTGACATGGGCCGACTTCGGTAGGTTTGAGATCAGGCGAGCCGCTGCGTTCTGAATGAGTTGAAGAGGCTTAGTGGCAGTGGCCGGGAGGCCAGCGAGCAGTGCATTGCAGTAGTCGAGGCGGGAGATGACTGTTGATTGGACGAGGAGTTGGGTGGCTTCTTTTGTCAGGAAGGGGCGTATCCTTCTGACGTTGCTCAGGAGGAATCGGCAGGTTCTGGTCGTCGCTGCGATGTGAGCAGAGAAGTTCAACTGGTCGTCGAGGACAACACCAAGGTTCTTGGCGGTCGGGGACGCAGTCACAGCTGCATTCTCGACTGTGATTGAAAGGTCGGTTAGGGGGGAGGATTTGGCCGGCAGGTGGAGCAATTCTGTTTTGCTTAGGTTCAGTTTGAGGTGGTTGGACGTCATCCAGGCTGAGATGTCGGACAGACAGGCCGAGATCCGCACAGAGACGTGGATATCTGAGGGAGGGAAGGAGAGGAAGAGTTGAGTATCGTCGGCATAACAATGGTAGGAGAAGCCATGAGACGTGATAATGTTACCCAGTGATTTAGTGTAGAGGGAGAAGAGAAGGGGTCCTAAAACCGAGCCCTGGGGGACACCCGTCCGCAGGGGGCGGGTGGCCGACAGGGTCCCTCTCCATGACACTTGGTAGGAGCGGTCATTGAGGTATGATGACAGCCATGTCAGCGCAGAGCCAGCCACTCCCATTCCTGCGAGGGCCGCAAGGAGGATCTGGTGGTTGACTGTGTCGAAGGCTGCAGATAGATCTAGGAGAATCAGGACAGAGGAGAGGCCTTTCGCTTTTGCTAAGTGAAGTGCCTCTGTGACCGCAATGAGGGCTGTCTCTGTGGAGTGACCAGTCCTGAAGCCTGACTGATTAGGGTCTAGGAGGTCATTCTGTAAGAGATAAGCAGTAAGTTGGTTGGATACAGCACGTTCAAGTGTTTTAGAAAGGAAGGAGAGAAGAGAGACAGGACGGTAGTTGCCTATGACGGTAGGGTTCAGGGTTGGTTTTTTTATGAGCGGCGTGACTCTGGCTTGTTTTAGGGAGGTGGGGACCACCCCCGAGTTGAGTGAGGAGTTGATGGTTGCAGTTAGGAATGGGAGGATGTCTGGTGCTATGGTCTGGAGGAGTGGGGAGGGTAGCTGGTCCAGCTGGCAAGTAGTCGGACGGTTTGACGTTACCAGTGTCAGGGTCTCTGCTTCTGTAATGGGAGAGAAAGATGACAGAGTGAAACAGAGTGTCTGACTATGATTATAGAGTGTAGATCATACTAGGATTACAGAGTGGAGATAATGTCTGACTATGATTATAGAGTATAAATAGTGTCTGACTATGATTATAGAGTGGAGATCATACTATGATTATAGAGTGGAGATAATGTCTGACTATGATTATAGAGTGGAGATAATGTCTGACTATGATTATAGAGTGGAGATAATGTCTGACTATGATTATGGAGTGGAGATAATGTATAACTATGATTCTAGAGTGGAGATAATGTCTGACTATGATTATGGGGTGGAGATAATGTCTGACTATGATTATAGAGTGGAGATAATGTCTGACTATGATTATGGAGTGGAGATAATGTCTAACTATGATTATAGAGTGTAGATATTGTCTGACTATGATTCTAGAGTGTAGCTAGTGTCCCACTACACCCCCAATTGCAATACATTATAATCCATTATAACTGTAGTGTACCGTATGCATTAAGTAAAGTGTTACAGTAATGGCATTGCTCTATATACGTTGGTGTGTGTGTCGCTGTTTGTACAGTAACTAGTCAGGTGTCAACTCAGCCTGACCTCAAGTTCAAGTTTCAAGTTTCTTTAATAGTTGTCATACAGAAGTACAGAATACTTTTATACAAAATGCTTCTTACTGTTGCGCTCCAGAGACTGTGCAAGACAAGATAAGTATGAAATAAAATAACATAGTAAAATTAGAAGTAAAAAAATCAGGTCACAGTGTTCAGTTTAGACATATGTACAATGTTCGATGCAGAATAGACGTAGTTACCATACAATATACAATACTGTGCAGTGTACTAATATACAATACTATATAGTGCAAGGCAGAAATGGAGAAATGGGACGAGGTGCAATTTAGGTACAATTCACAGTAGGTGTACGAGTTGTAGTGCAAATCCTTTATCAATAAATATAAAGTGTAAGTGTGTTTGTGTGATCTAAAGTGTGGAGAGTGGGTGCTGCAGTGTGTTGTTTGTTTGAGTGAGTGTGTGCGTGTGGGTGTGTGTGCTGTGTGCATTTGATGGTTGTTGCATAGTGATTATTGTTCGTTTAGCAGCCTGATGGCCTGGGGATAGATGCTTCTTCTGAGTCTTTCTGTGCTCGCCTTAAGACTCCGGTATCGCTTGCCTGACCGCAGCAGTTCAAAGAGGCAGTTGTTCGGGTGGCTCGAGTCCTTAATAATTCTCTTAGCCTTCCCCTTGCACCGCTTGTTGTAAATGTTCTGGAGGGTGGGAAGCCCCCCTCCAATTGTGCGTTCGGCTGAACGTGTCACTCTTTGTAGTCTGCTACGGTCTTGTGCAGTGCTATTCCCAAACCAGGAGGTGATGTTGCCGGTCAGGATGCTCTCTATTGTACATGAGTAGAAGTTCCTAAGGATCTTCTGACTGACTTGGAACTTCCTTAGGCGCCTGAGGAAGTAGAGGCGTTGTCGTGCCTTCTTCACAACACTGTCAATGTGTGTGGTCCATGTCAAGTCCTCGGATATGTGGGCTCCGAGGTACTTGAAACTGTTCACTCTCTCAACCGGTGCCCCGTCGATGCTGAGGGGGCTGTAGTCCTTGACCCCCGACCTCCTGAAGTCCACAATCATCTCTTTTGTTTTGCTGACGTTCAGGGAGAGGCAGTTCTCCTGGCACCACTGTGACAGGTTCTCTACCTCTTCCAGGTAGGCCCTTTCGTCGTTGGCAGAGATCAGGCCCACCACTACTGTGTCATCAGCAAATTTGATGATGGTGTTGTTGTTCCGCTGTGCTACGCAGTCATGTGTGTACAGGGAGTAGAGGAGGGGGCTCAGAACACAGCCCTGGGGGGCCCCTATGTTGAGTGTGATGGATGAGGAGGTGCAGTTGCCGGCTCTTACCACCTGGGGTCTGCCCGTCAGGAAGTCCAAGACCCACTGGCAGAGGTCATAGTTCAAGCCCAGGTCCCTGAGCTTGGCTATGAGTTTGGAGGGGACTATGGTATTGAATGCTGAGCTGTAGTCGATGAACAGCATTCTCACATAGTTCCCCTGCCTCTTGTCCAGGTGTGATGCTGCTGTGTGCAGCACATGGGCTATGGCGTCCTCCGTGGACCTGTTGGGGCGATGTGCAAATTGCAGAGGGTCCAGGTTGATGGGGAGGGAGGAACAGATGTAGCCCTTCACTAGCTTCTCAAAGCACTTCATGGCTATGGAGGTGAGGGCTACAGGGCGGTAGTCGTTGAGGCAAGCGGGCGTAGATTTTTTTGGGTACAGGGATGATGGTGGACTTCTTCAGACAGGTGGGGATGACAGCCTGTTCCAAGGACAGGTTGAAGATGTCAGTGAATACCGGGGCCAGTTGGTCGGCACAGACTTTTAGGACGCGGCCGGGGATGCCGTCCGGTCCTGCTGCCTTCCTGATATTCACTTTTTTAAAGATCCGTCTCACCTCATGCTCTGTTACCCTGAACACTGAGTCTCCATCAGCAGACCCCCCCCCCCCCCCATTGCCGTGGTTTGTAGGCTGGTGTTGTTATTCACAGCCTCAAACCTCGCATAGAAGGAATTGAGATCATTTGCTAAGGAGATGTCACTGTTCAGTTTGAGGGGGGTGCCTTTGTAGTCTGTCATTGTTCTGAGGCCCTGCCACATGCCTCTAGAGTCAGCCTGTTCAAACTGAAGTTCAACTTTATCCCTGTAACGCCGTTTTGCCTCTATTACTGCTCTCCTGACGTTGTATCTTGCCATCTTGTGTTCTTCCATGTTGCCTGTCACCAGCCCGGTGTTGTATGCTGATGTGCGCACTTTCAGAGCCTCACGGACGGATTTGTCTACCCAGGGCTTTTGATTTGGGTAGATTTTAATTTTGGTGGAGGGGATTGTTTCTTCTACCAGAGTACAGACATAGTCAATCACCGTTTCGGTGTATTCGTTAATATTGGCTGTGTTATCACGGAATACACTCCAGTCTGTGCATCCACGTGCAGCTGACCTTGTTTATGTCACAGAGCGACATCAACAGCCGCAGAAGTGCATGGGTTAATCGTTCTCACACAGATGAGTACTGCTATCATCCATGGCCCCCATGTCCACATCATCATTTGAGTCTAATTCCCCCTCCTTTCATTTGCTGGAAATTGAAGTAGAATAAGTGGCTAATGATGCTGTGTTTGTCCGGGGGGGGGGGGGGGGGCACACCCCTTCCCTTCCCATCTGATCTCACCCCAATCACTGCCTCCTCCACACTCCCTGGGACCCAGTTTAGGGGGTACACACACACACACACACGCACGCACACACACACACACACACACACACACACACATTGACACACACACACACACACATGCACTCACGCACGCACGCACGCACACACACACACACACACACACACACACACACACACACACACACACACACACACACACACAACACACACACACACACACACACACACACACCACACACACACACACACACACACACACAGAGATATACACTATATGCATACATTACCTAGTTTTGTGGATGCTCACACACACACACACACAGGCACACATTCAGACACCCACTTTGCACTATAGTATACAACACACATGTACAAGTATACACACAAGGGCAAACGGTCATGCACATACACAGACACACACATACACATCTCTGGATCCTAATTATCATGGCATTGTGAGTCTGTTGAGAACCTTGTGTGTTACTGTTATTATCCTGAACAATGACACATTCACACAGACAATATACCTGTCAGCTCCTCTCCATGGAGGAAGTGATTCACTCTCCAAGAAGAGAGGGATGGAGATTAGAGAGAGAGAGAGAGAGAGAGAGAGAGACGAGAGAGAGAGAGAGAGAGAGAGAGAGAGAGAGAGAGAGAGAGAGAGAGAGAGAGAGAGAGACAGAGGAGAGAGGAGAGAGAGAGAGAGAGAGAGAGAGAGAGAGGAGAGAGAGAGAGAGAGAGAGTGATATTGCTAGAAGGCTGTAATGGTTCTCTGTTATCAAACTGACATCATGGTGAACCACAGGGTTATAGCAGAGATGGGGAGTTTTAAAGCTGAATTAAGCCTGCTGGCTTAATTGTCTTGATGTTTTGTAACATCGGACACATACAACAGTAGTCATTATAAACTCCCTGTATATCTTTTTTCGACATGCAGTAATTGCATGCCATATAGGCGATCTCCTCTGATATAATATAATTGTATTGTAATGTATTGTAATAGGTTGTATTGTATATTTTAACATACAGTGGTAGTCATTGTTGAAGTAGGCTACCTCCACGCTCCCCCACTTCAGACAGTAGGTTCTCTGTCTACACTCTATAATGATAGTCAGACAGTAGGTTCTCTGTCTACACTCTATAATCATAGTCAGACAGTAGGTTCTCTGTCTACACTCTATAATCATAGTCAGACAGTAGGTTCTCTGTCTACACTCTATAATGATAGTCAGACAGTAGGTTCTCTGTCTACACTCTATAATGATAGTCAGACAGTAGGTTCTCTGTCTACACTCTATAATGATAGTCAGACAGTAGGTTCTCTGTCTACACTCTATAATGATAGTCAGACAGTAGGTTCTCTGTCTACACTCTATAATCATAGCCAGACAGAATGTGCTCTGTCTATAATCATAGCCAGACAGAAGGTGCTCTGTCTATAATCATAGCCAGACAGAATGTGCTCTGTCTATAATCATAGCCAGACAGTAGGTGCTCTGTCTATAATCATAGCCAGACAGAAGGTGCTCTGTCTATAATCATAGCCAGACAGTAGGTGCTCTGTCTATAATCATAGCCAGACAGTAGGTGCTCTGTCTATAATCATAGCCAGACAGAAGGTGCTCTGTCTATAATCATAGCCAGACAGAAGGTGCTCTGTCTATAATCATAGCCAGACAGTAGGTGCTCTGTCTATAATCATAGCCAGACAGTAGGTGCTCTGTCTATAATCATAGTCAGACAGTAGGTGCTCTGTCTATAATCATAGTCAGACAGTACTGTAGTTGCTCTGTCTACACTCTATAATCATTGGGAACAGGGTGGAAAGGAACCCAATCTGAGCATGACATAAGAGCAAAATGGCCACCTTGTGAATATGGTCAATTTAACCTTTTCCAGCTATATTCCCTTAGCCCTCTTACAGATTCCCCCATGGTAGAATTTCTAACTTTTTACTGAATGCACTGTGTGCAACAATTACTATTGTTCTGCCATGAATTTCAAATTTAATTAGATTTTCTGTCACCGGAAGGCACAATGACTGGTCTGGCCTGCCAACTGATTAAAAGATACTACATTTTCATTATATTCCTGTATGTCTATTCAGTACTGCTTTTACAGCATTTGAGAAAGAATGGGCCACTCCAGCCTCTGCAGTATTAATGGATGGACACACGACAAAGGACTTACTACAGAAGGCAGCTTGTGCATGCGTTTCTGTTTCAAACATTCCACAAATCACTATCACTAAATGTTCAGCTATATCTAGAATCCATCGATATCACTGTGAAAATTCAACTGCAACAGTGTATAATACCGATACTGTCAATCAAAATGGATGTTAGACACAACACTGCTGTTAAGTCCCAAGTAGTGTGACGTTTTTAATTGCCTATATTCTATTGCTGCTGACTAAATCAGCCAGAGAATATTTTTTGGAGACTTTGTAACTGTAATATTATTAAAGTTAAAAAAGTTTCATCATTTGTATCAACTGAATGAAATGTAATCACACCGTCATCACGAAGTGTGTGATTTCATGCTGTGTCAAATCTAAATAATCAAAATTGAATCATTGTCGTACTGAATCATTACACCTCTTAATTAATTAATTAATGAAGACTAATATAAATGCCATATAGCAACCGCACGTGAAGCAAATGTGCCATGTGAAGGACCCTAACAGGGGGTGGGTTCTTGAAGACAGATGCCAGGCTCTGGTGCTCCTACGTCTCCATCAGTATACTAAGTAATGATGATCCATGCGCCGTCCGGGGGAGCTGGGGGGGGGGAGGAGGGGGCTGTCAGAGAAATATGTCAGTGTCCTGTGTGCAGGGACAAACCTACGGCACTCCATCTCCACTGGGGCCCCGGGGGGCTGTCCTCTTTCTTCTTTCTCTCTCTCTCTCTCTCTCTCTCTCTCTCTCTCTCTCTCTCTCTCTCTCTCTCTCTCTCTCTCTCTCTCTCTCTCTCTCTCTCTCTCTCTCTCTCTCTCTCTCTCTCTCTATCTCTCTCTCTCTCTCTCTCTCTCTCTCTCTCTCTCTCTCTCTCTCTCTCTCTCTCTCTCTCTCTCTCTCTCTCCCGCTTTCTGGGTCTGCCTGGGTGTTGATCTCTCTGCCTTGCTCTCTGTTTGGCTCTTTCCCTTCTGTTTGGTGTCAAAAAGATGGACTCCTCAGCTACCTCAAGCCCGGTTGAGGATGGGGAAGCAGTGGAAACAAAAGTTACATTTAAAGGTCCAAAGATTCAAGGAAGTGCCAAGGTTTCAACAATCCAAGGCCTGAACTCCCCTGAAGCTTTCTCTCACTTTATCCAATCAGGGGAGAGACCCCCTAGATATTTTAACTTATTTCAAGAAAGCTTCAAATTTCAAGCCAAGTTTGCAGATTATTTTACTTATTTCAAGCATTATATTTCTTTAAAACAATTTTTTATTTCTTATATTTACCATTTCTCTCTCCTGATTGGATAAAGTGGGATACCAGAAATGTAGGGACTGGGAGACCTATATGCTACTGACCAAACACTATATCAGTGATGGCTGTCAGAGTGTAGAACATAATTATTATTATTTTAACAAAATAATACCACTTACAGCGCCTTTAATACAAGATAATAAAAATAATCCCTAGCTGTTGAAAAGTGGAAAGTGTGGAAAGTGCTGATACAGTAAGTTGAAGGGAGGCTGAGGAGGAGTTCGGAGGTCACAGGAAACACATGGTTGATGAAAGGGGGGGGGGGGTCAATCTTATCGTAGGGTCTTCAAATTGATGGAACGGGGGAAATATTGTTGTTGGTATTTTGAGCAGTAAAAGGGGAGCAAGAAGTATGCTTATCTAACAGTTACTGGATACTGTACAAGTTGAAGTCATCCAGGAGGAGGGGCGAGGAAGGAGAGGTAACCCTCCTCCTCCTCAGGGCATACTGGGTCGCCCTGTTTTGAAGGAAGACCTTATATCGCTCTGCATCAAGAGCTCCCCTCAGATCAGCTGAAGCCCGGACAAGGCTTGATCTGCAGAAGCTTCTTTTTTATAGACAGTTGGCGTCTTTTTGGTTGAAAATAGTTCTCAGTGAAACTGTTGTCTGAGGACTATCGTGAGTAACCGTGTCGTGATTTCTTGAAAGTGATTGACTTTTTAAAATGTTGCTGCTTGACACAAATCAGGAGGATTCAACGCATACCACTCTGGGTAAGGGGAAATATATGTTGAATATATGATGTTTTTTTGTGTTTTGGTTGAACTGCTCCTTTAAATATATTTTGAATATGTGAGGTAGGGCTGGGAGGTATACAGAATATGAAGATATACCGTGGATCCATGTAAAGATATGGATTTTTACTATACCATCTTCCAATATACATCTTGTAAGAAATATACATATGTATATATTTATGTTTATTAAAAAATCCTTGCAGCAGTATAAAAAGAAATGAAAGAAAATCAACCATTTTGACTGAAATAGGACCATGACAATTATATTGTGTGCTTCTTTTGTTGCCCGTCCCCTTTTATGTCAGATAGTGCAAAGTTTAGTTTTATGTCATCTTGACTATTGCTCTGCGATGTGGTCATCTGCTGCCAGTGGTGACCTCAGGAAGCTCCAGGTGGTCCAGAACAGGGCAGCACGGTTGGTACTGGGCTGCTCACTAAGGTCTAATGTGAGCCGTATGCATGCCCGCCTCTCTTGGCTTAACGTTGAAAATAGATTGTCTTTTAATATACTTGTGCTGTTCAAGTTGGTCATGAGCAGTAAAACTCCTGTTTTTATACATAATCAGATTGTTTTTAGTAATACTGTGCTTAAGCATTACATCACACGCAGGAGTGGTTTGTGACCAATAAACCATGCCTAGGGGTGGTTGTTAGGCCCGAGGCGCAGCCGAGGGTCGTTAGACCCCCCTAGGCATGGTTTATTGGTCACAAACCACGACTGCACGTGGTGTAAAGCTTTTATACAACTGCCAGATTCATCCAACCTTATTTCTATACAATAAACACACATTAATCGAAGATTTATTGAAAAAACCATCCGCCAGAAAAAGTAGTTCCCACAACTCCATGTGGAAGCAGCTTGAAGTGCATCCAACCAAACTAACACATCCAACTGTGTATTATTGGAATGATTGAGAGAAGTTGCCTCATGTGGAAGCAGCTTGAAGTGCATCCAACCAACTAACACATCCAACTGTGTATTATTGGAATGATTGATTGAAAATTTTATTACCAGATGCAGAATATAAAGTAGGTAAAACAAATTAAAACGTTTTCTTTGCCCTATAGGAAAAAAACGTTTTCTTCGCCCTATTTTTTTATTTATTTCTTTTAGCCTAAACTTAACCAGTTGGAAACCAGGGGTACAGTAATAAAATTAGCAATCAACCAATCAATCAATTCAATAGACCATGCTCACTTAAAACAGCGCTGCTTCTCTCTCAGTCTGACTCCCCCGCTGTTGCAGACAGGAGTGTGTGTGTGTGTGTGTGCGTGTGTGTGTGTGTGTGTGTGTGTCACAGTGTGTGTGTGCGTGTGTGTGTGTATGTGTGTGTGTGTGTGTGTGTGTGTGTGTGTGTGTGTATGTGTGTGTGTGTGTTTGTGGGTACGCCAGCGTCGAACAGTGTGTGAGAGAGAACGCTGCAGTCAGTAGAAAGTAGGAAGGAAGAAATTTAAATCAATCAATTAATCTATCAATCAATCCGCGATTTTTCTTTTGTTCTAGATTGAGTCAAGACCCATCAATTACATCATCCAACATTGTTTAAAGGACTAACACATTCCCCTTGACAGAATCGCTTCATATTTAGTCGTTATGGTGCTTTCAACATAACCATTTGATCTCCGCGATCTTGTTTTCTCCCGGAGTGAGCCGGGGAGGGTTATGTGATTTGGTTGTGGGCGGGTCCTGAGCCCAGGACCGTGGATTGTTGCCAATAAAGACGTGTGAATGGCCAATCAGAATCGAGAAATTTGCATGCCGTTGTATAAATTACACTAGAGGTTCCAGTAGTGGGCAGCTTGAATTGCCAGGTCCTAGAACCAGCGCTTTGGGGAGATCTTTCATTTTTAGAGCATTAACTCTTTGGAATGGCCTGCCTCGGAACCTCTGCTGCATTTACAGTAGATTCACTTTTAAAAAGAATCTTAAATTGTTTTTAAATAGTTTTTAACACTGTAAAGTAATTTTTTGTTTTTGTTTTACACTAATGTAATTTTAGCTATCTTAATTGTTACAGTAGTTTCATTATGCATTGTGTGTACTGACTTTTAATAATTTTGTTTTTGCAATAGTGATTGTTTTTGTATGTTTTTTTGTGTGTGGACCCCAGGAAGACTAGCTGGTTGCTATCGCACCAGCTAATGGGGATCCCTAATAAAATCAAATCAAATCAAATATTATAAGATAAAGACTGGTTTGGGTTTGGCTCAGGAACAGCTTGTTCAACATACAGATATACACACACACGCACACAAACACACGCACACACGTGCATGCACACACACCACAGGGACAGATAGCGACGCGCACACACACACACACACACATACACACACACACACACACACACACACACGCACACAAACACACGCACACACGTGCATGCACACACACCACAGGGACAGATAGCGACGCGCACACACACACACACACACATACACACACACACACACACACACACACACACACACACACACACACACACACACACACACACACACACACACACACACACACACACACACACACACACACACACACACACACACACACACACACAAACACACACAAACTGACAGGCAGACCATGGGCCAGTGGCGTCGCGTGGCTAAAATAACAGGGGAAGCCAAAAAAAAAAGATTAAAAAAAAAATTATTAAATATTTTTTTGTTTTTTTTTATTTAAGTCAAGCAGTCACCATGTACACTACAGTATGGCTCGGCGGCCAGTCAAACTTTCTTTTTATTTATTTAACAGATTGCAGAATGGGTACAATACAGTATGGCTCAATACACACAATTGTATAAGGGGATGCAGACCAGAGAAAGACGTTTGTCTTGTTTACATCAGGGTCATTAATACTGCTGATTGGTTCATTTTTTGTCAGATTTTTCCTTGCACAATTTTGCGCGCCGCGTGGGAGCAAATTCGAGACACATATTCGGTTGCAAAAAGGTGTCCCACGGTCTCCTCTATGGCCGTGAATATTTTCACGCGGATCGGAATCACGGCACGCCCGTGGGACACTTTTCCGTTTCGGCGAGTTTATTCCACGCTTGCAACTTTCCTTTTCTAAGCATTTTCGGGGCTACATGTGAATGGGGCTACTAACTAAAAGTTGCGGGACGCCCAGATGTTTCCACGATAGAAAGCTCGCGTGGATCCCATAATAGGCTCACTTAATACAGCGTTTTTAAAATCATGCAACATTTTCAGGGTCGCGAGCCGACCTTTTCCCCTCGTTTTCGATGATGGAAGTGATTTAGGAAAAGCTTCGGCACGCCGAGAGGTACCCGTGGATTTAATCTCGTGAGGATCGGGGCAATATTCGGCCCGTGGGAGCAGTCACAGTTTAATACAATGTTCAGAGTGCAGAGGGGAGGTGTGCAGAGGGGAGGCCAGACTCATGATTCTTCTCACAGCCCCGTTTTAAACTTTTAGGGTGTGGCAGTCAGCTCGAATCTGATTGGCTAAGATCGGTTTTGGACTCTACATACATGAATCACATGGTTGAGGCTGGAGAAAGACACCTACCCCCTGCCTCCTCTCCTCTAGCTGCAGTGAGCATAGTGAGTCTGACAGTGTGTTAGAGGGAGTGAGAAGGAAAAGAGGGAGACATTAAAAAAAAAAAAAAAAAAAAATTATAACACAGATGCACAGATGAAAAAGAATGTAAACTATATTAAAAAAAAAAGTATATATATATATATTTTTTTCTTCATATTTCATATTTGATATTAATTCATATTTTAATAGGGAGGCCTGGCTTCCGTTGGCTTCCATAAGGATTCGCCACTGCCATGGGCACAGAAACAGATAATGTCACACACACACACACACACACACACACACACACACACACACACACACACACACACACACACACACACACACACACACACACACACACACCAAGCACACAGATACAGACACAAACACTAGTATACCACACACAGGTCTACACATGGAAAAAACACACACAGTTCACTTTTTAATGGTGAGTTAGTTGGTGGGTGGTCTGAACGAATAACCCAAAGTTCGGTGCATGGCCACATTCACAAAAACTAGAATAGATGACAGGTGAAAAAAGACTCCTCATGCTAGGCTAACTTGGCTTTGTCCATCGTCCTCACTTGTTGCATAAACAACAGGTCCTTTTGTGTTTGATGAGTCAGCCTTGTGGACATGGTGCCACAGCCGGACTCCTGTCCAGAATATATCCCACACTAGACAAGAGTTTAATACATTTTCTTGGAAATTTGCCATGGGTTACATTGCAGCCTATTGAGCCAAGAAATACTAACAGCGCATGCAGGGCAATGACTCAACACTCCCTCCCAGTGGCTGGGATTTAAAATAGCTTTCGGTCAACATGGTTCCATCAATGGAATTCAAAATATCCTGCATATAAAAAAATAACAACCACATTAAAAAGGTTGACCTTGAGAGAGAGAGAGAGAGAGAGAGAGAGAGAGAGAGAGAGAGAGAGAGAGAGAGAGAGAGAGAGAGAGAGGAGAGAGAGAGAGAGAGAGAGAGGAGAGAGAGAGAGAGAGAGAGAGAGAGAGAGAGAGAGAGAGAGAGAGAGAGAGAGAGAGAGAGAGAGAGAGAGAGAGAGAGAGAGAGGGAGGGAGGGGGAGAGAGAGAGAGAGAGAGAGAGTGATGATCTGTTGAAATGTACTGTACTTTGGGAGATGGTTACTGAGTGATTGACTGTGTTCCTACATATGATCCCTGACATTACTTAATTGGGGATTCATTTCAATAGGCTACTTACCGTTAAAAATGAATCCTTCATCAGCAATCACTCACACATGCGCATGTGCACGTGCACACACACACACACACACACACACACACGCACACAGCACACACACAGCACACACACTCAAACACAAGCAAACCACAGAGAGACAGAGAGAGAGAGAGAGAGAGAGAGAGAGAGAGAGAGAGATTGATTTTATAAAAAAAACTTATTTATTTACACACCAATATACAATTTAAACAATCAAAACTAAATAACTCACATCTCAACAAAACCAAACTAAAAAAAAAAACGCAAACTCCAACAACACAACCATGAAACCACACAAAAAAATACCCATGGTACATTCACATGAAAACATCACAGAAAGCCAAACAGTCATCCACCACCGAGCAAATAACCTCCTCGTAACACCACTGTTCCACAAAAGTATCTACATTTTTCATCTCTTTATAGAATCTCAAATCTATCCAGACCCTTGCCCTTACCAATGCTGAAAACACACTGGTCAACTCCTGAACACTTCACCCTCGATTTTGCTTTTCCTTGTAAGGTAAATTGCCAATTTTGCTTCACCCAGCAGGAAATTTAACAGTTTCCACTAAACGCATTGCTTCTTCTGTACCCAGCTCCAAATATAAAACAGCCTTGGACCACTCCACGTTATAAGACAAAACAGGATTATTAATGTATCAAATAAAAACTCAAGCCTCCCACACTCTAAAAAAAAACAATGGAAAATATTTCCACACAACCACAGAAAGACATTCATTAGAAACATTAGGATTCATAACCGAAATAAAAGCATTTACAGCAACAGCACCATGGAGAATCCTCCACTGTAAATCCCCTGTCCTTTTTTTTTATGGGAGTTTGTACAAAGCTCTCCATCCTGGACTTAAAACACAGTCCACATCAAAATGTTTTCTCCACACAGAGTCCTCTCTCCCATTTAGCTTGCCCGCGTTGAGAGCTTTGACACAACAGTTGTAAATAACTTTACCACCGACAGTATACAAATCCAGTCCTTTCGAACCTGTTTCGTCCAAAAGGCGCCCAGAACAACCATTAACATCAGTATAAAGTTCCACCTCTGGAAAAGGGTCCTCTTCATCTGGGATCTCCTCCCCCGCACAGTACGTCCTCAAAATTTCGAAATCTTCCAACGACAGTCTTTCAGCCCACCGTTTTAAAATATAATCCATTTTTCGAACTGAATTCAGACCCAGCAGTTTAGCCACAGCATGTCCATCCTCTAACCTTGGCCCAGCTATATCCACAATTCTCCCCAGCGTGAGTATTCCGTTTTTGCTCAGTATATGTCTGAGTCCTGGTGTTGAACTGTCCGTAACGTCCAATCTTGCCCCTCCGACAAGAGGTTCTCCCAACAACCAATACAATGAAAGAGCAGGTTCAGACACTTTTTTTTTAAATAAATTCCATGCTTTAAAAACCCCTTTGTTTTTTTTTTGGTCTTTTTCCCCCTCCATTTTTCCTCCGATTTTCTCCCATCCCAATGTTAGTCGTATGCCAATTCCCAGTCCCTTCCTGGTCGCTGCGCACTTACCCCCCACAGTCAGATCATCTGGGAGAGTGGAGGCTACCACGTGCTTCCTCCGACACACGTCCAGCCAATCACCGCTTCTTTTCACCTGGCAGCGTGGATCTCATTGAGAGGGCGTAGCGTGTGGGAGGACCACACTATCCCCCTCACGTCCAATCCGCGCTTAGCAGGCGCCCGACCGAACTGTAGGAGTCGCTGTTTACACGACCCGGACCCACCCGCCAGCTTCTCCCACCCTCTGATACAGCCATTGTATCAGTGCAGACGGCCAGCCAAGCTGGTGACAACCCCGGAGCTGTGAGCTGGATTCGAACAGGCAAATCCAGCTCCAGCTCCGGGGCTGGTGACGAACGCAATCTCCGCTCGGCCACCTAACCGCCCTTAAAAACCCCTTTGTAAAAGGAGACAATCTGACAAACTTAACAAATGACCATCCATAAAAACAAACAGCATCAACACCGAACCCATTTACCCTCCTAAAATCACACTTGCAACATTCCTCACACTAGAATATTGCCTGCATAAGTGAGGTACTTTTGTACAAACTGAAGACGGAAAGTTGCCATCCTACTCTCTAAGTGTATTAACCTTGCCCGCCCTCATCCTTAGGCAAAAACAGAACAGCTTGAGGTACCAGTGTAACTTGTCCCAAAAAAATCCACTAAATGGCTTGCACGCTTTTTAATAATCCACTAGGTGGCTCCATACAAGCCAAACGATGCCATAGTGCAGAAGCTACCAGGTTGTTTATTATCAACACCCTTCCTCTGAAGGACATCTTTGGTAACAACCACTTCCATTTATCTACTCTTCCTTTCATCTTTTCTATTAGCCATTCCCAATTCTTTTTTACTGTTACCTCATCACCTAAAATATGCCCAGATACTTGATACCCCCTCTTTCCATTTAAGCCCCCTGACAAGACTGGTAAACCACCAGACCACCTCCCACTGCTAATGCCTCGCTCTTTCCCCAATTTATCCTTGCCATTGTTAACACTTTGAGTGCCACGCCGGGTTTACCCCCCTGAATGCCACCATCGCGCCAATGTTAACCTTTAATATCGCCTAATCTATGTTTTAAATTATGGCTTTTTAAATTATGGCTATGTGTCTAATCTGCCCATCGCATTATCAAAGACTATTTTCCAGTCAGTGCTGTCAAGGCAGATTGGTTTTTTATCACGTCATTTCCGTTTCAGAGCATTTAGAAAAGCACCCGTTTTGAGATAAAAAACAGCCCATTCTGGATCATTCTATGAAAATCGTCTTTTACTGGAATATTCCACAACGTTGATATTCATCGGCCTTTTTATGAATCGTTTTCAAATAAATGCTAGATGATCAATATTATATGTGCACGCAAGCACATTCGGGCCGCGCACGGATAATCGCTACGTTGATTTCCTCTTGGACTTTTACAGTGAAACCGAAAGAGCCCATTTCACAAAACAGCTTATAACTTCATCAAAATTAGTCTGATTATCCTAACACTGATAACATAGAATCCTTACCTGACATTAGATGGTATCCAACTGGTATATTCCAATTCCTGATCACCATTCGAAAAAATCGATAAGTGTATAGATCCAACGCGATACAGTAGAACTCCATGATCAGCGGGGCTCAGAGGCTCCAGAATGAACTGTGGTAACCCCGGCTGGATCAGTGGACTGGAAAATGTGGAGTACCGGATTTTTTTCCCCATCCATTTTCATTGAGTCCATTCCAAAATCCCTTATGTCATCTGAAAGACGATATGGGGGCGCTCTTTTCCACATATAATCTCCGGCGGTGCTCGTGTATACTCGGGTAGGCTTGCGTGATGCAATATGATTTCAGATCGCAAAAAAAAGAAAAGAAAAAAAATCAGAGAAATCTCGTGAGTGGCTTTCAACCACATAAAAATAAACCCGAGATATCTCGTGTGTGGCAGTTAAAGTGTTAAAAAACTAAAATCACTAACACATTCCCCTAGAACATTAACATCTTTTTGGTGTGTGACCAGGATTAAAACATCATCAGCATATGCAGATAATATCTGCGCATTTTTCAAACCTGGTAAAACCAGACCGCAGATTCCAGCCCGTATCCTATGCAGTAGAGGTTCAATGGAAATAGCGTACAACATTCCTGACAATGGACACCCTTGCCTAACCCCACGTTCTACATTGAACGGAGCACTCAAACCCCCATTGATCTTCAATACACTCTTAATGTCCCGGTACAAAACTTTGATCATCGCTATAAGACCCGGGCTGAGACCAAAACGCTCCAAAATCTTCCAAAGATAGAGGTGCTCAACCCTGTCAAAAGCGTTTTCTTGGTCCAGTGAAATAAACCCAACATCTAAGCCCAAAGAACTAGAGACATCCAAAACATCCCTAACTAGAGACACATTGTCTGTAATGGATCTGCCAGGCACACAGTAGGTTTGATCTTTATGTACGATTTCCCCAATCACCTCCCTGAGTCTGTTGGCCAGGGCTTTCGACAGGAGCTTGTAATCCGAACAGAGAATCGCAACAGGCCGCCAGTTCTTAATGTCTTGCAGATCTCCTTTCTTGGGTAACAAAGTTATCACCGCTCTTCTGCAGCTCAAAGGCAAGGACATTTCCTCAAAACTCTCATTGAGCACCTCCAGCAGATCTTCACCCATCTCCTCCCAGAAAGCTTTGTAAAACTCAATGGTCTTGATTGATTGATTGAAAAGTTTATTAACAGATTGCAGAATGGGTACAGTACAGTACAGCTCAATACATACAATTGTTAAGGGGATGCAGACCAGAGAAAGACTTTCGACTTGTTTACATCAGGGTCCCCCATTTTCAATTCATCATAACATATATGACATACATGACATACAGATAGACAGTACTGCTACATCTATACATTTATGACATATCAGATTTGCAAATACAGTACTGTTTGTGATACAAAAGTGTCCAGAAAAGGAGTGTATATACATTTGGCATAGAAACTGTACATTGGAGGAGGTTGGTTGGGTGGGGTGGGGTTGGGTGAGGGCTGTACATTGGAGGTGGGGGGGGGGGGGGGGGGGGGGGGTTGGGAAGGGGACACACACACATTTTACACTGTACATTTGAATATTGACAAAGCCTTACTTGGTCATTTACTGTACAACTAGGTTAGGACATTTGTAGGGGCCAGTTTCGAATTGCAGTCTCACGTAGGTGTTTTTTGAGAGTGTTTTTGAAGGTCAGTCCATCAATGCCAGGGCTTTCCCCCCTCCATTCCCTGCAGTGCAGTGTACAGTTCATTCAGACCCAGAGGGTCCCCAAGACCGGTATTCTCTTCCTCAGAGATCTTTGGAAGACCCTCACAAAAAGAAGCAAACAGCGGTTCATTCTCCTTATATTCACTCTTATACAACCGTGAATAAAAACTCACAGCTTCCTGACGAATCTCTCCGTCCTCTATTAGCTCTCGTCCTTCAGCCGTATGCAGAGTGTGCAGAAAACGTCTATGCCCATTCTTCTTTTCCATACCAAAAAAAAACTGGAAGGTGCATCCATCAAATTAGCACTTTGGAACCTCGACCGAACCAATGCTCCCTGTGCCTGTATGCCTAGCAGATCCTTAAGCATATTTTTCTTGGATTTTAGAACCTCAAAATATCCTCGACTCCGTGTGGACTCAAACATATTCTGAAGGCCCTCAATCTCAGCCTCTAGATCCCTCATTGACCTTGTAATGCCCCGTGTGACATTAAGAGTGTATTGCTGACACAACTGTTTAATTTGAACTTTCCCACAGTCCCACCACTGCCTCAGGGACATAAAATCCTCTTTTTCACCCCTAAACCTTTTCCAAAAAAAAAAAGTCTCCTTAAAATTAACATCACACAGTAATGTGGAGTAAAAATGCCAATATGCACTCTTTGGTTTTACCCTTGAAATAAAAACATCACTTAAAACCAACGAATGATCAGTAAAACCCACAGGCATAATTTTACACATCTTAACAACTCCACAATGATGTTTAAAACAATAAAACCTATCCAACCGAGAAATAACATTTTCTCTAACATGAGTCCAAGTATATTGTCTCTTGTTGTCATTTAACCTTCTCCAAATGTCTACAAGATCATGCGTCTCTACGAGTTGATTTAAAATCCTCTGCGATTCTCTGTGAGGTTCAGTGTGATTTCTGTCTAAAAAATTATTCTGAGTGCAATTAAAATCACCACCCAGAAATAAAAAATCATCAGAATTACAACTCCTCAGAGTGTCATTGAGCTCATTTAAAAACAAAGCTCTCTCTGAACCAACCACGGGCGCATAAATATTAATAAAAACCATAGTATGCCTTTCAAGCTTGGCTGTTACTACCATCAGTCTCCCCTCCACTTTCGACTGTATATCATAAGACAAAGACCTTGAACTGAAGAGCCTGGACTGGTCAGATGAACTCAATGGTACACTGGTTGAAGAAACCTGGCTTGGCTTCAAAACCAAATTCTCAACAATACTAAACAACATGGCCCCCCTAAGAACCACCAGGGTAAAAAATCGCGCTGAGCCGTGGATGCACACTGAAATACTGACCGCTATGAAAGCCAGAGACAAAAAATGCTCTGAATTTCATAAAAGTCAGTCAAAGCTTACCAAAAGCACGAGCAGTGAACTCCAAGCCCACGTGACTGAACTCAAACTAGAAAGAAACAGACTAAGAAATTACGTAAACTCCATGATAAAAACTGCAAAAAAAAATTTCATCAATGACAAAACTGAGGAAAACAAAAATAAACCACGTGAACTTTGGAAATTACTCAATAATCAACTAGGCTGCAGTAAAAAACTTAAAACCAGGTTCTCAAACATAAACATAAAGACGGAAAACACGCTCATCACAGACAAACTGGATGTAGCCAATTACTTAAACACTTTCTTCACAAACATAGCCACAACACTGGTAAACAAACTACCCTCCCACCAGTGGCGGCTCTACCACTAGGGGCGCTAGGGCGCCGACCCACCTGCTGGCCGGCTGCTGTTAAATCAGAGAAGAAGACAATAAAACTTTTTCGTTTTTGTGTTTTATAGCCCTATAAATAATATAAACATGTTTAAAATTAATAATATTTACTCATTTTAAGTATGTTTGTATTTCCAATGCACAATATAACGTTATTATCTAAATAAAAAAAAACATCGTTTTCCAGAGCAGGAAGTGAGTTTTATTATTTTTTTTATTTTTTCGTATTTCTCGGCCCGGGCTATACGCGATAGCGCTCTGAGTGCGCGTCACAGTTTGATCGCTGTCTCCGTCACAGCCAATCAGTGCATACGGCGTTGTGCGTTGAAATATGACTATTATGTTGGAATCCGAGCGCGATTTGAAGCGGTCTAGCCAGCAGCGTGAACTTCCGTGAAGAATTTCCATAGCCGCATTTCGCGGAGACGCTCTCTGATTGGCCGACGCCAGTATTTTTTTCCATGGCAGAATTTCACAGAGACGATCTCTGATTGGCCGAATCCAATTTCTAATGTTCCAATTCTAGCTTCTAGCTTGGTTCCTAGGTTGGTCTAGGACTGTTGTTTGTCTTACATTTACATTTACATTTAGTTATTTAGCTGACGCTTTTATCCAAAGCGACTTACAAGTTCTGTGCGACAAGACAGCAAGAAGGGTATAACTCTGAGTAACAATGTTCATCAAAGTGTTGCGTGTTACAGTGTAGGTTAGTTTATTAGGACAAGTGCATGACATTAAGGTTAGTCGGGGTTAGATTTTTTTTATTTTTTATTTTTTTATCATTTCAGATAATGGTTGAAGAAGTGAGTCTTTAGTCGGCGGCGAAAGATTGGACGGGATTCGGCTGTCTTAGAGCGTGCCGTGCCGTGACTGCAAGTTCTTTAGACTGTTAAGCTTAGGCACTCTTTCAAAGTTGGTTAAGGTTAGAGTTTGTCTTAGAGCATGGCGATAGAACGCCAGGTAGTTTGCAGTCTGTTCGAGCGGAAATGGACAAAGGAATGTACTTGTTGAGTGTTGTGCTAACGAGCTCAGCTGAGCTAACACTTGGCTAACAAGCTATATGGCGGATTATACACGTTTATCAAGCTCTCCTGCCCTGGACGTTTCAACTAAACAGTGAGTCTCTCTCTCTCTCTCCTCTCTCTCTCTCTCTCTCTCTCTCTCTCTCTCTCTCTCTCTCTCTCTCTCTCTCTCTCTCTCTCTCTCTCTCTCTCTCTCTCTCTGTGCTTAACGTTAACGTTTGTAAATAGTTTTTTTTAGGAGCAGTACTGTTAGTCGAATCGCTCGCGTCTTGCCATGAGTCTTGCGTGGTACAGTACTGTACTGTACAAAATATTTGGTATAGCGCCCCTAGTGGCGAAGTACCCAGCGGCCGCCACTGCCTCCCACTCAGGGCAGTATGGGGTAGAACACATAGTAGCATACTACAAGAACCTAGGTGTCCACAAAGACGATTTCAAACTGGAAATGGTAACTACAGATGAGGTACTCAATAAACTGAGCGCCCTCCAACCGAACAAGGCCACTGGCCATGACAACATCCCCTCCAAATTCCTCAGAGACTCAGCAGCCGCCATCACCCCAGTCATCACACACATAATAAACCTCTCCATAAAACAGGGACACGTCCCCAAGGACTTCAAAATAGCGAGAGTAACACCCCTGCACAAAAAGGGCAGCAAATTAGACCCAGGCAACTACCGCCCTGTTTTCTATCCTTACATCCATCTCGAAAGTCATGGAAAAAATAGTATACGAACAGGTCGAAAAGTACCTTACGGATAAAAATCTAATCTACGAATTCCAATCTGGCTTCAGAACATCCCACTCCACTGACATGCCTTCTCTATTTGAACGACCACATCAAGCAAGAGGTGGACGCGGGCAAATACTGCGGCATGGTCATGCTAGACCTACAAAAGGCCTGCGACACTGTCAATCACACCATTCTGATTGACAAGCTAAAAGCAATTGGTTTTGATAGTTTATCAGTGAGCTGGATACAATCCTACCTCGAGGGGAGAGAACAGATGGTGGAGGTAAACGGTACCCTACCCCCCCCCCTCACAGAAACTGTGGTGTTCCACAAGGAAGCATACTAGGACCACTACTGTTCCTAATTTATGCAAATGACATGTCGTCAGCTTGTGACTGCAACTTGTTCCTGTTTGCGGACGACTCAGCCCTGCTGGTCTCTGACAAGAACAAGTTACAGGTTGAAAAAACCCTCAGCTCGGAACTAGGCAAAATCTGCATATGGCTCGCCGACAACAAACTATCATTACACATGGGCAAAACAGAGTCCATTCTCTTCGGTTCAAATAACAAACTCAGCAAAACAGACGGCTTCTCAGTTACAGTGGGTGACAATATTGTCACAAGGAAAGATGAAATTACCTACCTGGGTTCCATCCTAGAGGCTAATCTTTCCTGTGACAAAATGCATCCAATGTAATAAAAAAAAGTCAATCAACGAACTCGATTCTTGTACCGGATCTCCTCCCTGGTAAACAAGAATACCCTGAAGACTCTGGCAGGAGCACTCATTCAAGGGTACTACGACTATGCTTGCACCTCATGGTACCAAAGCACCTCAAAGGCACTAAAAAACCAAATTACAAACATCTCAAAACAAACTAGTCAGACTACTGCTTGACCTGACTCCTAGAACCCACCTCACCCCTGCACACTTTGCCAACCTAGGATGGCTTAGAGTAGACGACAGAGTACAGCAACTTGCAATGGGCCTGGTCTACAAGATACACTACACGACCAAGGTACCCATGTACATGTCAAAATACTTCCCAAAGGTCAGTGAATACCACGATCACAACACCAGAGGGAGCTCCACAAATCATGTAAAACCCAGATTCGGCTCAAACAAGGGACTAAACACGTTTCGCAATTATGCCACAACAATGTGGAACGCCCTACCCAAAGCTGTAAAGGAATGTAAATCACTACCCACCTTCAAAAACACTCTCAAAGAACACCTACGGGAGACTGCAATTCAAAACTGGCCCCTACAAATGTCCTAACCCAGTTGTACAATAAAGACCAAGCATGGCTATTCCAATGTACAGCCCCACCCAACCCCACCCCAACCTACCCAACCTCCTCCAATGTACAGTTTCCATGTCAAATGTATGTCAGTATTCCAATGTACAGTGTCCCCCCCCCCCCCTACCCAACCCCCCCCCCCACCTCCAATGTACAGCCCCACCCCACCTACCCAACCTCCCCCAATGCACAGTTTCTATGTCAAATGTATATACTCTTCTTCTGGATTTTTTTAGTATCACAAACAGTACTGTATTTGAAAATCTGGTATGTCATAAATGTATAGATGTAGCAGTACTGTCTATCTGTATGTCATGTGTGTCATATGATGAATTGAAAATGGGGGACCCTGATGGAAACAAGACGAAAGTATTCCTCAGGTCTGCATCCTCTTAACAATTGTATGTATTGAGCTGTACTGTACTGTACCCATTCTGCAATCTGTTAATACACTTTTCAATCAATCAATCAATCAAAGGTACAAAACGTTTTGAAAACAAAATGCCAATCCCCCCACTCACTGAGGTCAGGGAGTTTAAAAACACCTCACCCTTCCATTCTGTCTTCCAGTCTGTTACATTTGACATATCACTATGCGTTTCCTGCACCAACATAACATCAATGCTTTTCACTTTGATCATTTCATATAACAGAGCTCTTTTCTTTATGTCCCTTGCCCCATTCAAATTCAACGTGGCCACTCTAAAATTACTGCTCATTAAAAAAAAAAACACCCACGTGAACAAAATCACCAAAACAACAAAACTATACCTATTCCCCCCCCATCATCATCTTCTTTGTTGAGGTCCTTCCTAACCCTCTGTACCAAAACCCTCAACGGTAACAGAACACCTTAAAATGTCCAGCCCCAAGTGACAACACACCAGTCCTGTCAATTGGGACCTGAGGTAAGAAAATCAGTGAGGTCAAGGAGGAAAAAAAAACACTCTCTCCATGTCCCTTGCCCCATACAACAAACAAAAACAAAATCCACTCTAAAAACACCCCCATTAAGAAAATTAAAAATAAACAACAAAAAAAACAAAAAACAACAAAACTACACTGAGGCCCCGTTTAGACGGAAACGCTAAACGAAAAAAATTTGTTATCTCTACTCCCCTCCTGTTTTTTGTCATCTGTAAAAAACTTTTCATTGCCTGCAATGAATAGCCCTCATTGTCTGTAATAGCTGCATCGCCCTCAAATTCCTCATCATCCTCACCAGCGCCCATCTCCGACCATGTACTCTCTTGTGAACTCTGTGTACTGCTGAGTACTTCCTTCACATCTGCCTTCTTAGCTTGAGAGCTTGACAACTCAACTACTTCTAGCTTCCTCTTCTGCCTAACAACCATCATCCCGTCGTCCCCCTCCTCCATTTCAATATCCTCTACTTCCTCCACCCTGACCCCCCCAACCGAGTCCTTTGACCCCTGTTCCTTCAACAGTCCCACCTTCCTCCTGCCCATTCATCTCATCCACGCTGATCCCAGCCCTTCCACCCTGTCCCTGCAGCTCAACTACCGCCACCTCATGTTCACTTCCATCCTCCGTAATCCTCCCTACCACGACCCCCCCCTCCTCCTCATTCTCATCCCCACCAACTGTCCCTTTTACTTCAACAGGTCCACCTTCCTCCTGGCTGCTTATCGTGTCCCTGTCGACACAAGCCCCCCCACCCTGTC
>NC_140177.1:106213402-106373510 GCF_963971535.1 Notolepis coatsorum
ACATATCCGAGGACTTGACATGGACCACACACATTGACAGTGTTGTGAAGAAGGCACGACAACGCCTCTACTTCCTCAGGCGCCTAAGGAAGTTCCAAATCAGTCAGAAGATCCTTACGAACTTCTACTCATGTACAATAGAGAGCATCCTGACTGGCAACATCACCTCCTGGTTTGGGAATAGCACTGCACAAGACCGTAGCAGACTACAAAGAGTGACACGTTCAGCCGAACGCACAATTGGAGGGGGGCTTCCCACCCTCCAGAACATTTACAACAAGCGGTGCAGGGGCAAGGCTAAGAGAATCATCAAGGACTCCAGCCACCCGAACAACTGCCTCTTTGAACTACTGCGGTCAGGCAAGCGATACCGGAGTCTTAAGGCGAGCACAGAAAGACTCAGAAGAAGCTTCTATCCCCAGGCCATCAGGCTGCTCAACGAACAATAAACACTATGCAACAACCATCAAATGCACACAGCACACACACCCACACGCACACACTCACTTAAACAAACAACACACTGCAGCACCCACTCTACACACTTTAGATCACCTAAACACACTTTACACTTTATATTTATTGGTAAAGGATTTGCACTACAACTCGTACACCTTACTGTAAATTGTACCTAAATCGTACCTCATCCCATTTCTGCTCTGCACTATATATTATTGTATATTAGTACATTGCATAGAATATTGTATATTGTATGGTAACTCAGTTACTTCTATTCTGCATTGAACATTGTACATATGTCTATACTGAACACTGTGACCTTTTTGTACTTCTATTTTACATGCTATACTATTTTATTTCATACTATCTTGTCTAGCACAGTCTCTGAAGCGTAACAGTAAGAAGCATTTTGTATAAAAGTATTCTGTACTTCTGTATGACAACTATTAAAGAAACTTGAACTTGAAACTTGAACTTGAAATACAGGCCGGCTTCCAATACAAGGTCGCAAAAAAAATTATTTTAAAATTAAAAATGTAATTAAATAAAATTTTTATTATTTTTCGTGCCGTGATATAGAATGAGATAAACTCTTGCCAATGCAAATTAAGTGCTGCCTCTCTCTACCGTTCCTGCTACACTCTGACTACATTAACGTTACCCTACTCTCACTTCGTTGGCGTTAGCTAACGTTGTCATAGCTAGATCTGTGGTGTCGGCTGGATGACGTTGGCTTTGTTTGCAAACGTTAGTTAACGTTCGCTATCTATATGGCGTTGGCAGGCGGGGCTGGCGTTGTCCTGTTGACATTACAGATCATGATGGCTATGATAGCGTTAGCTAAAGCTATTGCCGAACTGCATGTTATCAACTCGATTCGAGTCGAGAAGGTACCACACGCTAAATTGTCCGTGCGGACCCCGCAACCAGTGATGCCACAGATTACTTGTAAAAATTATCTGATTACTGATTACTGATTACTCCTTTAAAAAGTAATCTTGTTACTTTACTGATTACTTGATTATCAAAGTAACTTAGTTACTTTGAAAGTAACTAGGTTACGAAGTCGTCGTCGTCCCCCCTGCTGCTGCCACAAGAATGACAACAGTTTTTTTTTAATAATGCTTTATTGAAAGTGCATATGTCATAAATCATGATTGGCTGCTCAGACAGGTCATCATGAGACGTCATCAGCCATCAGGCCATACTCCGGTCTAGCTGACTGTACCCCTGGCTCTCTTATCATCAGCATTATGAGATAGTAACTAAATAGTAACTCACAGCCACTTGGAAAAGTAACTGTAATCAGATTACTGGCTTATAAAAAGTAACAAGTTAGATTACTATTTACTGAAAAAAGTAATCAGATTACAGTAACTAGTTACTTAGTAACTAGTTACTGGCATCACTGCCCGCAACCTATAGACAGTTCCAACTTCAGTGTGTGAATTATGTTAATCCACCACAGTTTCACAATTACTGTGTTGCACTCAATATTTAAATAATGTTAGTCTAAATAAATGTAGACAGACAATGCACGAAATTAAGGCCTGCCTCTTATATAAGCCTCTCTCTAATAAAGGCCTGGTGCTCTTTGCAGCTGAGGTAAATACAAGACCCGTCCAATATTAGAGGAAATACGGTAATCACGTGTAGAGGTAATTAAAGCATGCAATGATGTAAATTGAGTGTGCATTTTGATGCAGTTACCAGATGTATTCTAGAGTTTCTGTTTGCTACTGTATTTAGTATGCATGATGCATCAAGCTAACAGTTTTCTCCACATATGCAGTTAGAGCGAATAAACACTTGAAAAGTAGATTGACCATATTCACACAGTGGCCATTTTGCTCTTGCTCAGGGGGGGGTTAATTTCCACCCTCTTCCCATCCAAGATTTCAGTGCTTGGGAGCATTCAGTTGACCTCTGACAGTTATGTTAAAGGATTTAAGTGGTCCAGTTATGCTACTCTGATTATGTTCTCTTTAGGATTGCTGGTTTTAATCTTCAATATTTCATCTTTTTTCAAAGTAACTAATGGGTTCAGATAAATGTGGTGGAGTAATTAAAGTACAATATTTACTTTGAAATCGGCGGCTGGGTGGCGCAGCGGAGATTGCACTCGTCACCAATGCAAGAGACTCCGGTCTCGAATCCGGGTGTCAGCATTGCCTCCGGCTTGGGCCGGCCGTCATACTGGCTCAATTGGCAGAGCCAGCGGGTGGAAGTCGATGGGTGGGTGTAACTGAGGGGTACAATTCCCTGACTGTATTGATAAGTATGGTATCATTAAACCACTACCGCTTTATGTACTTTAATTACTGGCCATACAGTACACGATATCTAAGTATGATGAACACTTTCCCACATATGAAATCAGGTCCACACAAAGGTAATAGTCAAATATTTAATATATAGCAAAAGGTACATATAATAATTACTTATTACATTTATGATTTGAATTGAATGCTCTTGTAAGGCAAATGAGTACTCGTATGCAAATCAACACTGAATGTCCAATCTCTGGTTACACAGGAAGCAAGTATACAACCTGGCTCTTAGGGGATTATATCTATGGTCACTTAATGATTATAGCTGGATAATATACTGCAGGGGTCCCGCCGGTTGTAAGCCAGTAGGGGGGGTAGGAGAGCCGTCGGCTGTATCCCGTCTGGTCAACGATTTCCAGGGAGAATTCAGGTACAGAAAACAGTGCCCGTGGAACCTTGATCCACAGATGAATACACTTGGGCTCTCTTGTAGACGATAGCTGTAGCTGTCGCTGTCGGTCCACAACGAAGAAGAAGCGAGGCGACCTCAGTCTGGTCTGAGCGCCGTCTCACCTTGGCTCCTCTCGGGGTAAATCCAACACTCACCGGTGTTGGCGATTATCCGCTCCACAAATCAAAGCACCAAAGCAAATAGATATTCCATGCCGTATAGGGCTCAGCAGTCGTCGGGGTAGGTAATCCAATGTGCAGGTCCACTCGTCCTCGCCCAGAACTCCTCGGATGAAAGCACCACGCGTGGTCTGCCCAGCCTGGTTAAGACTCTAGATAACGCGAGGAAACGATGGGGGTGCTGCTCACTTTAGAACTCTAACCGAACGATGCACCATACATAATAGACTATTATTACTTAATAGAAATACGGTGCCAAACTCTGGCAATTCAGCTATTAATTCGCACGAGGTCTCACTGCTATTCTAAGGCCAAACAGGCCGTACTACACCGCACGCGGTATCGTGGGGTGAGGCTTCACGTCTTGTTACTTAGTTGGGTAGAAGGGTAAAGGACTAAGGGGAATTCTACATTTCTTGCGCCATATTTATATGCACAGTGGACAAGTAGTGCCGCTCTGCTTTCGGTAGCCGTATTCCTGCGCGGAGCTGAGGCTAGTAAAGGCATGTCTCGTCGGTACCTTTGAACTTGAACGCCAGGGGCTTGTCCCTGGCGCCTGGTCCTTTTGTCCAATAAGAGAATGAACTATTATGGGCTGTAGTAGAATAAAGGGATATTCAGTGTATATGTACAAGGAATATACAAGGGATATCAAACGATATACAAATACTATTAAATATATATCCATAAATAAATATATATATTCGGTTTAATCTGATCCTTCACAACAGCCGCCCCCTAATTAGTCCCACCTAATTAGCTGAGCAGAGACAGATTAACCGCACTGTCCACTACTCAATGTCCGCTGTAAGGGTCAGTCAACTCACAAAGTCATAGGGTCATGGTCGTCATCAATAGTATCAGGGAGCCTTGGCAGTTCTATTAGCCTCGCCACGGGTCGGGTGTAAATCCGTCCTTGGACGAGCACTTCAGCTGCTCGGACCTTTCCATCGGCACCGGTGATCACTTTGCTTACGCGGCCAGCCGGCCACATAGCTCTGGGTAGTGACTGGTCGATGATCATGACGACTGTTCCTTCTGTCAAATTGTCTCTCTCTTTTACCCACTTCTGGCGGGTCTGTAGAGACGGTAGGTAGTCAAGAGGGTGTTGGGGGTGACTGGGTCGACATCTGCTACATAACTTGAGACGTAACCGAGGGGCTTTGAGTTCAATACTCCCTCGATCTCCGTGAGGACTGTCATTAGGACTTCTTCCACCACAGTCTGGGCCCCAAGCACGGCGTACAGGGCTGTCTTTATGGAACGTACTTCTCGTTCCCAGGTTCCACCGAAGTGAGGTGCGTTCGGGGGATTAAACTGGAAGTCAATCTGGGATGGAGCGAGGTGGGTCTTAAGTTCTGGGCCCATAGCTTGGAAGCTCTCTCTCAGCTCTCTTTCTCCGCCTTTGAAGTTTGTCCCGTGATCGGACAACAATGTAGACGGTTTTCCTTTCCGTGATGTGAATCTTCGGAAGGCCATAAGGAATGAGTCTGTGCTCATGGTTGGAAGGAGTTCGATATGTATCGCTCTGGTGGTCATGCATTTGAATACAATACCCCACCGCTTCTCGGTTCCTCTTCCTCTCTTTATATACAGCGGGCCAAAACAGTCCATACCGGTGGAGTGGAAGGGCTTGTCGCCGAGTCGGAGGCGACAGGGAGGTAGGTCAGCCATCCGGGGTATACTGGGCTGCGCGCGCCACTTACGGCAGTCTAGACAGGTTCGCTGGAAGCGCCGCACTGCTTCTCTCACTTGCAGTATCCAATAACGACGTCTGATCTCCGCGAAGACTCTCTCTGCCCCTGCGTGGTGCACATCCTCGTCGTATTTCTTTATGATCAGCTCTGTGACCTTGTGTCGGCTGTTCAAGACTATCGGGTACTTAACGTCATCCGGTAGGTCTGGGGCTCTCCGCAGACGACCACCCACTCTGATGAGATTATGGGCGTCGCTCTCGGGGGCCAGGTGAAGCAGTCTGCTGTCTGATGGGACGGGCTTTGCTCCCTGTAGACAAGCTAGCTCATCGGGGAACGAGTCTCTCTGGGCTCGTTGTAGTAGAAGGAGTTCTGCTTCTTCGTAGTCAGCTGCTGAAATGTCAGTTGTGGGCTGAACCTCTGGGTGGTGCCACAGAAATGTCTTTAGCTGCGCACCCTCTAGGGTGAGGCAATCGTCTAGAACCGGGTCTGTGGGGACGAGTGTGTGTGTCAACCCACAGAACATAGGTTTCTTGTTCTCTGCCTCCTCTTTGCTCGCCTCCCGTGGGGTGGGTGTAGGCCACTCTTCTTCGGGGAGCTTGAGGAACTCTGGCCCGTCACTGTAGAGGTTGGGACGGGTGAGGTCATCCAGGGACATTCCCCGGGTGATGACGTCAGCTGGGTTGTGTTTGGTGTCCACATACCGCCAGCTGGTTACTTCTGTTAACTCTTGAATCTCGGTGACTCTGACTCCCACGAAGACCTTGTATCTGCACGAATCAGACCGGATCCATGTGAGTACGGTCGTGGAGTCTGACCACAAGATTGTTCTTTGCACCGGAATGGTGAGTTCACGTTGGATTAACGTGGCGAGCTGCGCTCCTGCTAGGGCTGCGCAGAGCTCTAGGCGCGGGATAGATTGTTGCTTGCGTGGGGCTATTCTTGAGCGAGCCAGGATGAAAGCAGTATGTATTTCTCCTCCCTCCTCTCGGGCCGGCAAGTAAGCCACCGAACCGTAGGCTACTTCGGAGGCGTCGCTGAATACGTGCAGGTCGATCTTGCATGTCTCTGGCCTCACTGTGGGTGGGAAGTAGCTGCGGCGTATATTAACACCGGGGAGTGAGCGGAGTTCCGTCTCCCACTCTCTCCATGTGGATGCAAGGTGTTCGCGTATGGGATCGTCCCAGCCCTGGTCTTTGTCCCATAGCGCTCTTACAATCATCTTTGCCCGGGTGGTGTAAGGTAGAATACATCCCAACGGGTCATATTGTCTGGCGAGTGTTCTGTATACACTCCGTCTGGTGGTCGGTATTGCCGTCGACCTTCCCTGCTCCTTGATCAGGGGTTTGTGTCTATAATGGAGCGAGTCTGTTTTGAAGCGCCAGACTAGTCCTAGTGTCATTTCTTGGGCTTCTCCTGGGATGGTCGCCATCCAAGTATCGCTGCTCGCGGCCTTGTCCTCGGGGGAGAGGCGGCGCAGTACTTGCGGGTCGCTGCTGGCCCACTGCCTGAGATCAAAGCCGCCTTTGATCAGGGAGGCGCGGAGCTTGAGTAGGAGAGCCTCGGCTTCTTCTGGCGTCGAGACGCTTTGTAAACAGTTGTCCACGTAGAAACTATTTGTCACACTTTGTTGGACCTCTTCATCTGCTGCTGGGTCCTCTGCGACGTGCTTTTGCAGTGCAAACGTAGCACAGCATGGGCTGCATGTGGTTCCGAAAGGGAGGACTTCCCATTGATAGATGGTTGGGTGCTCATCTCCGATCCTCTCTCTCCATAGGAACCGCAGCAGGGGCTTGTCCTCCTCCACTAGCCTCACCTGCAGGAACATCCCTTTGATGTCGCCGCTGATAGCCACCTTGTCCTGGCGGAAGCGTAGTAGCACGCCTAGTAGGGAGGGGCCGAGTGTTGGGCCGGCCAAGAGTTCTTTATTCAGATTTTGTGATCCGATCTGGTAGCTGCAGTTAAACACAATGCGATCCTTGCCGTTGTGGTGGACTTTGTGGTGCGGCACGTACCATGATTCGGTCTCTTTAATGTCAATTTTATTTATGTGTCCCGCTGTGATTAATTTGTTAATCTCAGCGCGGTACACAGCTTCTTGAGCGGGGTCTTTGGCTAGGCGCCGCTCTGTGTTCAATAGATACCGCTCCGTCGCCTCTTTTGTAGCACGAAAGGTGGGCATTCCCTCTCGCCTCAGGAGTGGAGTTGCGTATCTCATCACTCCGCTGACGTTGACTCTCTTTGTCCCGTGCTCGAGGAGGGCTATAGCGTAGATATCTTCCTTAGAACGAATGTCTTTCTTTTCGTTCTTAAAGGGCATTGTCTCTAGTGTCCATAGCCTCTCTACATGCTGCAGGAGTGTGGTGTCTCCTTCTGTCGCTCTGGAGTGGAGGCAGCCAGTGGCTGCTGTTCGGTTAAGAGACTTGGTGAGGGGGCCTTGTAACGTCCATCCTAGGCGGGTCTCGACTGCTGCAGGACAACCTCTGGGTCCTGTATGGACCCGGTCTATCGGGACTATGAGGTCTGCATGGTCGGAGCCTATCAGCAGGGTCGGGGTGGCGCCGTCTATGAGCGGGATAGGAAGTTGACGCAGGTGCACATATTTCTCCATCAGCTTGGCGATGGGGTAGGTGTACTGCGATAGTCCTATTTCTTGGCTGGTGAAAGCATTAGTAATCCTGTACCGTCTCTCTGGCTGCCCGCTTGCTGCGATAGTGAAGGAGACATTCTCGCCCTTTATCGTCTTTAGATCTCGTCTTATTGTCCGAATAGTCATCTGGTTCTCGCTCCCCCGTAGCCCCAGCTGGGCCGCAGCGGACGCGAGGAGAAGGGTCTTCTCTGACCCGTCATCAAGGACGGCGTAAGTGTCCATGATCTTGTCTTGGTAACTCAGGGTTACACGGACCACCTTTAAGAGCACCTGGGCGCCGCTGCTGCTAGCGGGGTCAATGTACATAACACTTGCCTTTGTGCTGTTGGATGGTGCAGGTTTTCTTTTGTTACTGTCGTGTAGGACATCCAGATGGGCTCCGTCACACCGACTACACTTCTTCTTTAGGCGGCACTCGGCTGCCATGTGACTGCGCGCACATCGGTAACAGCGCCTGTTGGACTTTATCCAGTGACTTACTTCTTCAGCGGTCATCTTCTTGAACTGGTCACATTGTGACAACCAGTGTTCCTTCTCGCAGTACGGGCACACCATCTTCCACTTCTCTTTCGTCGAGGGGGTACTGTGGTTCTTGCTGCTCGGTACTGATTCTGATTGGTGCATGACAGTCACCGATCTTCGGCCATCGTTTACTCTCCTAGGTCCCTCTCTGGAGCTTGGCGTGCTCCGCACGAACGTATCCAGCCGTAGGCTGCTGACTTCTCTCGCCAGGAAGTCGGCTAAATCTAGGAGGGATGGCTCGGGACCGTTAGGATCACGGTGGTCTCTTTGCCGCCTGAAGCGCTCCTGTCGGGCGGGCGGCAGCTTCTCTAAAATCCTCTCGACGTTCGAGTTTGCGTATAGTTCGTGCATACCCTTTTCTCGTTGCGCCCCCAGCATCCCTACCAGGGATTGTACTTTTATAGACAGGTCGTCTAGTGAGCGATTGTCTGTTGCTGGGGGTAGGCGATCAATATGCCTTATCTCCTGTATTACGTAATCCCATATACGTCCATATCTCTGGTCCAGCGCTGCTAGAGCCGCGGTGTATGGGGTCGTAGAGGTGGCATAGGCCAGCGCTATGTTGTGCGCTCGGGGCACTTTCAGGTGCTTCAATAATATTGCATACTTGTGGCGTTCATCAGCGACATCCACCATCATTGTCTCTAAGCACATCCGGAGCTCCGTGTACTGTGCTCGATTCTCATGGGTGAAGTCTGGAAACGTCGGTGTGCCAATGTATGACGCCATGGATGGCTGGCACATCGGTGAGCGTTGGAAGAGAGGCCTCCTGGGCGAGTCTCTTCTTACGCCTCTCGGTGGGCTGGTACTGGCAGGGTACCATGGCCCGCTGGTCCAGGTGCTATTCCTCGGGACTGGTCGTGCGTCATGCTCACCCGTGAGTCGAGTCGGGGGTCTGTAGCGCAGAGCCGCGGGGGTATAGCCTGGGCTGTACTGGACCTCCTGGTCCTGTGGAGTAATGTGCTGCTGTCGGGCTTGACTCTCCTCTTCTCCCTCTTCTTCTTCTGCCAGGTCATCTAGATCCTGTAGTCGTTTATTTAGCCTCTCCGCCGTGTCCGCCGTTCCTTCCTTGTAGCTGGGTCTCACTTGGACCGGTCGGGGAAGGAGTTCGGAGGGGGGTGTAGACTCTCTCTGGTGGTCGAGTTCAAGGTCGCCTAATCGGTTAGGGGAGGGTGCCCTCAACGTGTGTCTTGACGAGGCTGTAGCTGAGGGGTACAATTCCCTGACTGTATTGTTAGATATGATATTTAATACCACTACCTCATGTACTTTAACTTCTGGCCACCCAGTACAAGATATAAGTATGATGAACACTTTCCCACCTGATGAAACGAACCAACACAAATGTACCAAATCGAATATTTAATACAGCAAAGGGTGTATACAACATTCACTTAATTACATTTATGATTTGAAATATTGAATATGCACTTTTATGGCAAATGAGTATTCGTAGGTAAATCAACATTGAATGTCCAATCTCTGGTTGCGCAGGGAGTAAGTATACAACCTGGAATATTTAGGAAACGATAGCGATGGTACTTAAATGATTATAGCTGGATACACTAAGGGGGGGGGGGGTCCCGCTGGTTGTAAGACAGTAGGAAGGGGGGGTTAGAGAAGCCGCTGGCGGTATCCCATCTGGCCGACGGTGTCTTGGGAGAATCCAAAGTCTTAGACACAGTGCCCACAGAACCTCGGGCAGCAAACGAATACAGCTGGACCCTCTGTGGAACGGTATCTGCCAGTCCACAACGGAGAGACGTGGTGCGACCTCACGTGTAGAGTGCCGCCTCACCTGGAGTCCTCTCCGGGGGGTAATTCCAACACTCGACAGTGTTGGCCTTTATCCATGGAATAATCAAAGCACACAAAGCATAATCCAAGAGCCGTGGAAGGCTCGCCGTCGTCGGGTAGAGTAATCCAATATACAGGTCCAGTCGCTCTTGACCCGGAGCTCCTCGGATGCAATCACCACTAGGGGTCTGACCAGCCTGGATAAGCGTCCAGATAACGTCAGGAACGATGGGGGTACTGATAACTGTAGAACTCGAACCGAACGATGCACCATACATAAATAGACTATTATTAGCTTAATAGAATACGTCCAACTCGACGGTATGGTGCCAAACTATGACCATTCAACTATTAATCTACACGATATCTCAATGCCTATTCTGGGCCAAGTAGGCCCTACTACACCGCACGTGCTTCGTGGGGAGGCTTTTGCGTCTGTCACTCTGTTGGAGGGTAAAGAACTGGACTAAAGGAAAGTTCTACTTTACGAGCGCCATATATATATGCGCTATGAACAAATAGTACCACACGTATTTCGCCCGACATATTACTGCGCGGAACCGGGGGTTGCCTCGACATGTTAGGCGGCACGATTGAACTTGGACCTAGGGGTATGGCAACCTGGCGCCAGGTTCTCGTCCAATGGTAGAATGAAACTATTATGGGCTGTTTAGTAGAAACGGGGATATTCAATGCATATTGTACAAGGAATATACAGGGGATATCAAACGATATACAAATACAATTAAATATATATATATAAATAAATATATATATTCGGTTTAATCTGATCCTTCACAACAGCCCCCCCTAATTAGTCCCACCTAATTAGCTAAGCAGAGACAGATTAACCGCACTGTCTTCCACTCAAGGTCCGCTGTAAGGTCAGTCAACTCACAAAGTCATAGGGTCATGGTCATCATCGATAGTATCTGGGAGTCGGGGCAGTTCTATGAGCCTCGCCACGGGCCGTGTGTAGGTGCGCCCTTGGACGAGTACTTCAGCTGCTCGGACCTTGCCATCGGCACCGGTGATCACTTTGCTTACGCGGCCAGCCGGCCACATAGCTCTGGGGAGTGACTGGTCAACTATCATGACGACTGTTCCTTCTGTCAAATTGTCTCTCTCTTTTACCCACTTCTGGCGGGTCTGTAGAGACGGTAGGTAGTGAAGTAGGAAGCTGCTCCAAAACTTGTCAGCTAGTACTTGGCTGTACCTCCACAGTCTTCGGCCGTTCGCTTCTTCGGGCCTGTACATTGTCTGGGGTAGCGCGGGGTCCAGCCGCCCCATTAGGAGTGTGTTGGGGGTGACTGGGTCGACATCTGCTACATCACTGGAGACGTAACCGAGGGGCTTTGAGTTCAATACTCCCTCGATCTCCGTGAGGACTGTCATTAGGACTTCCTCTGCCACAGTCTGGGCTCCGAGTACGGCATACAGGGCTGTCTTTATAGAACGTACTTCTCGTTCCCAGGTTCCACCGAAGTGGGGTGCGTTCGGGGGATTAAACTGGAAGTCAATCTGGGCTGGAGCGAGGTGGGTCTTAAGTTCTGGGCCCATAGCTTGGAAACTCTTTCTCAGCTCTCTTTCTCCGCCTTTGAAGTTGGTCCCGTGATCAGACAACAATGTAGACGGTTGTCCTTTCCGTGATATGAATCTCCGGAAGGCCATAAGGAATGAGTCTGTGCTCATGGTCGGAAGGAGCTCGATATGTATCGCTCTGGTGGTCATGCATTTGAATACAATACCCCACCGCTTCTCGGTGCCTCTTCCTCTCTTTATATACAACGGGCCAAAACAGTCCATGCCTGTGGAGTGGAATGGCTTGTCGCCGATTCGGAGGCGACAGGGGGGTAGGTCAGCCATCCGTGGTATGCTGGGCTGCGCGCGCCACTTACGGCAGTCTAGACAGGTTCGCTGGAAGCGCCGTACTGCTTCTCTGCCTTGCAATATCCAATAACGGCGTCTGATCTCCGCGAAGACTCTCTCTGCTCCGGCGTGGTGCACATCCTCGTCGTATTTCTTTATGATCAGCTCTGTGACCTTGTGTCGGCGGTTCAAGACGATCGGGTGCTTAATGTCATCTGGTAGATCGGGGGCTCTCCGCAGGCGACCACCCACTCTGATGAGATTATGTGCGTCACTCTCTAGGGTAATGCAGTCATCTATGTTCGGGTCTGTGGAGGCGACAGTGCTCAGTCCACAGAACATAGGCTTCTTGTTCTCAGCTTCCTCTCTACTTGCTTCCCTCGGGGTGGGCGTAGGCCAATCTCCTTCCGGGAGCTGGAGGAATGCTGGTCCGTCACTGTAGATGTTGCGACGGGTTAGGTCATCCAGGGACATTCCCCGGGTGATGACGTCAGCTGGGTTGTGTTTGGTATCCACATACCTCCAGCTTGCTTCTTCTGTTAATTCCTGAATCTCGGTGACTCTGACTCCCACGAAGACTTTGTATCTGCATGAATCAGACTTAATCCATGCGAGTACTGTCGTGGAATCTGACCACAAGATTGTTCTATGCACCGGAATGGTGAGTTCACGTTGGATTAACGTGGCTAGATGCGCTCCTGCGAGGGCTGCGCAGAGCTCTAGACGTGGGATAGATTGTTGCTTTCGTGGGGCCACTCTTGAGCGGGCCAGTATGAAAGCAGTGTGTATCTCTCCTCCCATCTCTTGGGCACGCAAATAGGCAACCGATCCGTAGGCTACTTCGGAGGCGTCGCTGAAGACGTGTAGCTCAATCTCGCATGTCTCTGGCCTCACTGTGGATGGGAAGTAGCTGCGGCGTATATTGACACCTGGGAGTGAGCGGAGTTCCGTCTCCCACTCTCTCCATGTTGAGGCAAGGTGTGCGGGTATTGGGTCGTCCCATCCCTGGTCCTTGTCCCATAGTGCTCGTACAATCATCTTTGCCCTGGTGGTGTAGGGTAGAATACATCCCAGCGGGTCATATTGTCTGGCGAGTGTTCTGTACACACTCCGTCTGGTGGTCGGTATCGCCGCCGACCTTCCTTGCTCTGGAGCCAAGGGTTTGTGTCTATAGTGGAGCGAGTCTGTTTTGAAGCGCCAGACTAATCCTAGTGTAATTTCTTGGGCTTCTCCTGGGATTGTCGCCATCCAGGTCTCGCTGCTGGCAGCCTTGTCTGCGGAGGAGAGGCTGCGCAATACGTGCGGGTCACTGCTGGCCCACTGCCTGAGATCAAAGCCTCCTTTGATTAGGGAGGCGCGTAACTTGATGAGGAGAGCCTCGGCTTCTTCTTGAGTCGAGACGCTTTGTAGACAGTTGTCTACGTAGAAACTGTTCTTCACACTGTGTTGGACCTCTTCATCTGCTGCTGGGTCCTCTGTGACGTGTTTCTGTAGTGCAAATGTAGCACAGCACGGGCTGCATGTGGTTCCGAAGGGGAGTACTTCCCACTGGTAGATGGATGGGTTCTCATCTCCGATCTTCTCTCTCCATAGGAACCGTAGCAGAGGCTTGTCCTCCTCTACTAGTCTCACTTGCAAGAACATCCCTTTGATATCCCCGCTTATAGCCACCTTGTCCTGGCGGAAGCGCAGTAGCACGCCTGGTAGGGAGGGGCCGAGTGTGGGGCCGGGCAAGAGCTCTTTATTCAGATTTTGGGATCCGATCTGGTAGCTGCAGTTAAACACAATGCGATCCTTGCCATTGTGATGGACCTTGTGATGCGGCACGTACCATGATTCGGTCGTCTGATCGGCCTCTTTAATGTCAATCTTTGTTACGTGTCCCGCTGTGATTAGCTTCTCAATCTCAGCTCGGTACACACTCTGTTGAGCGGGGTCTTTGGCTAGGCGCCGCTCTGTGTTCAGTAGATAGCGCTCTGTGGCGTCTTTCTTTGCGTGAAAGGGGGGCATTCCCTCTCGCCTCAGGAGTGGAGTTGCGTATCTCATCACTCCGCCGACTGTGACTCTCTTTGTCCTCTGCTCGAGTAGGTGGATGGCGTAAATGTCTTCTTTAGAGCGAATGTCGTTCTTTTCGTTCTTAAAGGGCATTGTCTCTAGGGTCCATAGCCTCTCGACATGTTGCAGGAGAGTGGTGTCTTCTTCTGTCGTTCTGGAGTGGAAGCAGCTAGTGGCTGCGGTTCGGTTGAGAGATTTAGCGAGGGGGCCTTGTAATGTCCATCCTAGGCGGGTCTCGACTGCTGCAGGACAGCCTCGGGGACCTGTATGGACTCGGTCAATCGGGACTATGAGTTCTGCATGGTCGGAGCCTATCAACAGGGTCGGGGTAGCGCCGTCTATGAGCGGGATAGGTAATTGGCGCAGGTGCACATATTTATCCATCAACTTGGTGACAGGGTAGGTGTACTGCGAGAGTCCTATTTCTTGGCTGGTGAAAGCATTTGTGATCTCGTACCGTCGCTCTGGCTGCCCGTTGGCTGCGATAGTGAAGGAGACATTCTCGCCCTTTATCGTCTTTAAATCTCTTCTTATTGTCCGAATCGTCATTTCGTTCTTGCTCCCCCGCAGTCCCAGCTGGGTCGCAGCGGAGGCGAGCAGAAGGGTCTTCTCTGACCCGTCATCAAGGACGGCGTAAGTGTCCATGACTTTATCCTGGTAGCTCAATGTCACACGGACTACCTTTAAGAGCACTTGAGCTCCGTTGCTGCTGGCGGGGTCAATGTACATGACACCTGCCTTGGTGCCGCTCCGTGGTGCAGGTATAGGCCGTCTTCCGCTACTATCGTGTAGTATATCTAGATGGGCTCCATCGCACCGGCTGCACCTTTTCTTTAGGCGGCATTCGGCTGCCATGTGGGGCCGCGCACATCGATAACAGCGCCGGTTGGACTTTATCCATTGGCTCACTTCTTCTGCATTCATCTTTGTGAATGAGTCACATTGTGACAGCCAGTGTTCTTTCTCACAGTAGGGACACGCTATCTTCCACTTCTCCTTTCTCGAGGGGGTGCTGTGACTCTTACTGCTCGGTACTGACTCTGATTGGTGCATGACAGTCACCGATCTTCTTCCATCACTTATTCTCCTGGGTCCCTCTCTGGAGCTTGGCGTGCTCCGCCCGAAGGTGTCCAGTCGTAAGCTGCTGACCTCTCTCGCCAGGAAGTCGGCCAGATCAAGGAGGGATGGCTCGGGGCCGTCGGGATCTCGGTAGTCCCTCTGCCGCCGAAAGCGCTCCTGTCTTGCGGGTGGCAGCTTCTCCAAAATCCTCTCAACGTTAGAGTTGGCGTACAGCTCATGCCTGCCCTTCTCCCGTTGAGCTCCCAGCATCCCCACCAGGGACTGCACTTTGATTGACAGGTCGTCTAGTGAGCGATTGTCTGTGGCTGGGGGTAGGCGGTCAATATGCCTTATCTCCTGGATTACGTAATCCCATATACGTCCATATCTTTGATCCAGCGCTGCAAGGGCCGCTGTGTATGGGGTCGAGGAGGTAGCATAGGCTAGCGCTATATTGTGCGCTCGCGGTACTTTCAGGTGCTTCAATAATATTGCATACTTGTGGCGTTCATCAGCGACATCCACCATCATTGTCTCTAAGCACATCCGGAGCTCCGTGTACTGTGCTCGACTCTCATAGGCGAAGTCTGGGAATGACGGCGTGGCGTTGTATGACGCCGTGGATGGCGGATACATCGGCGAGCGTTGGGGGAGAGACCTCCTGGGCGAGTCCCCTCTTGCGCCTCGCTGTGGGCTGGTACTGGCAGGGTACCATGGCCCGCTGGTCCAGGTACTGTTCCTCGGGGCTGGTCGTGCGTCGTGCTCACCCGTAAATAGAGTCGGGGGTCTGTAGCGCAGCGCCGCGGGGGTATAGCCTGGACTGTATGGGACCTCCTGGTCCGGTGGAGTACTGTGCTGTCGTCGGGCTTGGTTCTCCTATTCTCCCTCTTCTTCTTCTATCAAATCTTCCAGATCTTGTAATCGTTTATTTAGCTTCTCCGCAGTGTAGGCCGCTCCTTCCTTGTAGCTGGGTCTCGCTTGGACCGGTATGGGAAGGGGGTCTGCGGGGGGTCTAGACTCGGTCTGTTGGTCAAGTTCAGGGTCGCTTGCTCGTTGCGGTGACGCTGCTCTTGACTGCTGTCTCGACGAGTTCCTTGAGCCCCTGGCGGAGGGAGAGGGAGTTGTCCTTTTGATCAGCTGCTCTATTAGTTGCGCTTGTAGTCTGTCGCGCTCTGCGTCTCTTTGGGCACCGGCAGCGGCGCGCTGGGCGTCGGCGGCGGCGCGCTCTGTTTCTCTTTGGGCACCGGCAGCGGCACGCTGGGCGTCGGCCCGGTTTCTTGCCATATTCTCTTCCATCTGGAAGCGTCTCATCTCCAGACTTGTGCGCTGTTCTTCGCTCCGTTGCTGTGCTTGGAGGTGTTCGCGCTCGCTGGTCGCCTGGGCTTGGAGACGTCCGCGCTCGCTAAGCATCTGTGCTTGGAGCCGATCGCGTTCGGTAGAGGCTGTCAGGCTGACGAGGAACGCCTGTTGTAGTATCCTCTCCGCTTCGCTGGGGGAAGGCGGTAGTGGAGGTGAGCCGCTCCTGCGTGAACCGCTCCTGGGGGTACTCGTTGGGGAGTCCTGGAGCTCTAGTTCCTCGGCGCTCTCCTCTTCTTCTTCCGTGCAGAGTTCTCTCTCTGTAGGGTTGTCTTCCTCCCGGGGCGTGTCGGGGACTACTTCTTTAGTAGTGGCGGGGGGTAAAGGCATGTCAATTCCCTCCTGGTCCCCACCGTGGGCTTGGTCAGTTACATTAGGACCTACTAGGGCCTCTGTGGTCGGGGAAACCTGGTCGTTAAGGTCAGACATAATTTTACTTTCTACTTTTACCACGTTTACCGTTTGTCGAAGGCTAGGTAGTTGACTGACAGTGTAAGCCTCTAAGTACTGAGGTGTCTGTCGTCTGCGCCGCGGGCGTTCTAGGTTAGGAGGATCGTTTCGTGGAGTGTTCATCATAGGCCATTTCGATATTAATAACACTATATTAATATTACACTAGTTACCCTCCGGCTCGAAGGACCAATTGTAGCTGAGGGGTACAATTCCCTGACTGTATTGTTAGATATGATATTTAATACCACTACCTCATGTACTTTAACTTCTGGCCACCCAGTACAAGATATAAGTATGATGAACACTTTCCCACCTGATGAAACGAACCAACACAAATGTACCAAATCGAATATTTAATACAGCAAAGGGTGTATACAACATTCACTTAATTACATTTATGATTTGAAATATTGAATATGCACTTTTATGGCAAATGTGTATTCGTAGGTAAATCAACATTGAATGTCCAATCTCTGGTTGCGCAGGGAGTAAGTATACAACCTGGAATATTTAGGAAACGATAGCGATGGTACTTAAATGATTATAGCTGGATACACTAAGGGGGGGGGGGGTCCCGCTGGTTGTAAGACAGTAGGAAGGGGGGGTTAGAGAAGCCGCTGGCGGTATCCCATCTGGCCGACGGTGTCTTGGGAGAATCCAAAGTCTTAGACACAGTGCCCACAGAACCTCGGGCAGCAGACGAATACAGCTGGACCCTCTGTGGAACGGTATCTGCCGGTCCACAACGGAGAGACGTGGTGCGACCTCACGTGTAGAGCGCCGCCTCACCTGGAGTCCTCTCCGGGGGGTAATTCCAACACTCGACAGTGTTGGCCTTTATCCATGGAATAATCAAAGCACACAAAGCATAATCCAAGAGCCGTGGAAGGCTCGCCGTCGTCGGGTAGAGTAATCCAATATACAGGTCCAGTCGCTCTTGACCCGGAGCTCCTCGGATGCAATCACCACTAGGGGTCTGACCAGCCTGGATAAGCGTCCAGATAACGTCAGGAACGATGGGGGTACTGATAACTGTAGAACTCGAACCGAACGATGCACCATACATAAATAGACTATTATTAGCTTAATAGAATACGTCCAACTCGACGGTATGGTGCCAAACTATGACCATTCAACTATTAATCTACACGATATCTCAATGCCTATTCTGGGCCAAGTAGGCCCTACTACACCGCACGTGCTTCGTGGGGAGGCTTTTGCGTCTGTCACTCTGTTGGAGGGTAAAGAACTGGACTAAAGGAAAGTTCTACTTTACGAGCGCCATATATATATGCGCTATGAACAAATAGTACCACACGTATTTCGCCCGACATATTACTGCGCGGAACCGGGGGTTGCCTCGACATGTTAGGCGGCACGATTGAACTTGGACCTAGGGGTATGGCAACCTGGCGCCAGGTTCTCGTCCAATGGTAGAATGAAACTATTATGGGCTGTTTAGTAGAAACGGGGATATTCAATGCATATTGTACAAGGAATATACAGGGGATATCAAACGATATACAAATACAATTAAATATATATATATAAATAAATATATATATTCGGTTTAATCTGATCCTTCACAACAAGGCTCTGGAACCCCTTGTGGAGGGAGGGGGTGTTGCCCTGGTGATCAGCTGCTCCATTAGCTGCGCTTGTAGTCTGTCGCGCTCGGCTTGTAGTCTGTCGCGCTCGCCCTGTAGTCTGTCGCGCTCGGCTTCGCGCTGGATGAGAGCGATGTCGCGCTCTGCTTCTCTTTGGGCACCGGCAGCGGCACGCTGGGTGTCGGACCGGTCTCTTGCCATATTCTTTTCCGTCTGAAGGCGTCTCATCTCCAGGCGTATGTGCTCTTCTTCGCTCCGTTGCTGTGTTTGGAGTCGATCGCGTTCACCCTGAAGTCGATCGCGTTCACCCTGGAGTCGATCGCGTTCGGTAGAGGCTGTCAGGCTGACGAGGAACGCCTGTGACAGCATCCTCTCCGCCTCGCTGGGGGAAGACGCTTGTAGAGGTGAGCCGCTCCTGGCTGTACTCGTTGGGGAGTCCTGGAGCTCTATCTCCTCGGCGCTCTCCTCATCTTGTTCCGTGCAGAGTTCCACCTCTGGAGGGTTGTCTTCCTCCCGGAGCTCTGGGGGGACTACTTCTTCGGTATTGGCGGGGGGTAAAGTCGTGTCAGTTCCCTCCTGGTCCCCACCGTGAGCTTGGTCAGTTACATTAGAACCCACTAGGGCCTCTGTGGTCGGGGTATCCTGGTTGATAGGGTTGTTGGACATAATTTTACTTTCTACTTTTACTGCGTTTACTGTTTGTAGAAGGCTAGGTAGTTTACTGACAGCGTAATCCTCTAAGTACTGAGGTGGCTGTCGTCTACATTGCGGGCGTTCTACTTTAGGAGGACCGTTTCGTGGAGTGTTCATCATAGGCCATTTCAATATTAATACCACTATATTAATATTACACTGATTACCCTCCGGCTCGAAGGACCAATTGTAACTGAGGGGTACAATTCCCTGACTGTATTGATAAGTATGGTATCATTAAACCACTACCGCTTTATGTACTTTAATTACTGGCCATACAGTACACGATATCTAAGTATGATGAACACTTTCCCACATATGAAATCAGGTCCACACAAAGGTAATAGTCAAATATTTAATATATAGCAAAAGGTACATATAATAATTACTTATTACATTTATGATTTGAATTGAATGCTCTTGTAAGGCAAATGAGTACTCGTATGCAAATCAACACTGAATGTCCAATCTCTGGTTACACAGGAAGCAAGTATACAACCTGGCTCTTAGGGGATTATATCTATGGTCACTTAATGATTATAGCTGGATAATATACTGCAGGGGTCCCGCCGGTTGTAAGCCAGTAGGGGGGGTAGGAGAGCCGTCGGCTGTATCCCGTCTGGTCAACGATTTCCAGGGAGAATTCAGGTACAGAAAACAGTGCCCGTGGAACCTTGATCCACAGATGAATACACTTGGGCTCTCTTGTAGACGATAGCTGTAGCTGTCGCTGTCGGTCCACAACGAAGAAGAAGCGAGGCGACCTCAGTCTGGTCTGAGCGCCGTCTCACCTTGGCTCCTCTCGGGGTAAATCCAACACTCACCGGTGTTGGCGATTATCCGCTCCACAAATCAAAGCACCAAAGCAAATAGATATTCCATGCCGTATAGGGCTCAGCAGTCGTCGGGGTAGGTAATCCAATGTGCAGGTCCACTCGTCCTCGCCCAGAACTCCTCGGATGAAAGCACCACGCGTGGTCTGCCCAGCCTGGTTAAGACTCTAGATAACGCGAGGAAACGATGGGGGTGCTGCTCACTTTAGAACTCTAACCGAACGATGCACCATACATAATAGACTATTATTACTTAATAGAAATGCGGTGCCAAACTCTGGCAATTCAGCTATTAATTCGCACGAGGTCTCACTGCTATTCTAAGGCCAAACAGGCCGTACTACACCGCACACGGTATCGTGGGGTGAGGCTTCACGTCTTGTTACTTAGTTGGGTAGAAGGGTAAAGGACTAAGGGGAATTCTACATTTCTTGCGCCATATTTATATGCACAGTGGACAAGTAGTGCCGCTCTGCTTTCGGTAGCCGTATTCCTGCGCGGAGCTGTCTCGTCGGTACCTTTGAACTTGAACGCCAGGGGCTTGTCCCTGGCGCCTGGTCCTTTTGTCCAATAAGAGAATGAACTATTATGGGCTGTAGTAGAATAAAGGGATATTCAGTGTATATGTACAAGGAATATACAAGGGATATCAAACGATATACAAATACTATTAAATATATATCCATAAATAAATATATATATTCGGTTTAATCTGATCCTTCACAACAGTGGGGATTTGGACGTTGTGGACAACGACTCCTACAGGTCGGTTGGGGGACGCCTGCACAGCAGAGACAGGAAGTAGCGGGGGTAGTGTGAGCCTCCCATGCGTTACACCTCGCCACTGAGAGTCTGCGCTGGCAGGTGAAAATATGAAATATGTGACAGGCTGCCTCCTCGTGTACTGGAGGGGACACGTGATGCAAGGCTTCTATCCTCCCTACAACCAACCAGTGGGGGGCATAGTCGAGCAACGTTCAAGACAGGGGAGGAGAGAATTGGAAACACGAAATTGGGATGGGAGAAAAATAGAAAATAAGGAGAAAATGTGGATAAAAAATATATATATATTTACTTTGAAATGTAGTAGTGGAGTAGAAGTACAAATATGGAAATACTCAAGTAAAGTACAATTACTTCAACATTTTCCATAGTTATTTAAGCATGGTGGAAGCAATTGTGAGCTTTGCAATTAGTTGACCTGCCCAGCAGAAATAGAGCAAGTGCTGCATCACTTTTCAAGCACAGGCAGACACAACACAGGTTTTCCACAGACTCAGAGGCACCAGATGCTTTGCGCTGAATAAAAAAATATATACTGTATATAATAATAATAATAATAATAATAATAATAATAATAATAATAATAATAATAATAATAATAATAATAATAATAATAATAATAATAATAATAATTATAATTATAATAATAATAATAATAATAATAATAATAATAATAATAATAATAATAATAATAATAATAATAATAATAATAATAATAATAATAATAATAATAATAATAATAATAATAATACAAAATATTTCCCAGCCTCAGATCGGCCAAAAACAGCTCCCTGCATCTATAACCAATCTGATGTTTTTGGCTGCCAAGTGGTGTAAGACCACCATCGCATTCTTCATCAAAAGGTACACACACCGTGCAAAACCACCTGCGGATCAGAGGCTGGGAATTTTATATTCAGCTTAAAGCTGCTGGTTGCTCTGGGAGTCGGTCGAAAACCTTTGTTGCATGAGCTTGAAAAGTGATCAAGTCAAGTCAAGTCAAGTCAAGAGTTTTATTTGTCACGGCATACGAGTATACAATGAAATGCGGGTGGTCTTGCCCGCAACGATGTGCAATACAGTGGGTACAACATATAATAGAATCCAATAAAATTTATTTTTTGCAATAACAGGTAACAGGTAACATGGTGTGACATCAAAATCGGTATCTGTACATAGTTATTTACAGAGCATATAGGACATGCTAGGTAGCTTTGGTAGTGCAATACACTGTTACTGTTGCTAATACTGATTTAAAGTGGCTTTTCCTTTTGGCAATAAGTGTGAGTGTGTGCGCATGAGTGTGTGCCCGCTCATGTTGAAGTGTTAAAGTGGCTGCTAGTGTGTGAGCGTGCACAGCGTGCGTGTCGTGTGTGTGCTCATGTGTGCTTATGTGTGGATAGTTCAGTGTTCTGTGGTACTCAATGTTCATTGTTCAGGACTCTGATGGCCTGGGGGAAGAAGCTAAGCCTAAGCCTCTCTGTCCTAGTAGCTGGGGTTCGCAGGCGTCTGCCTGACCTCAGCAGCTGAAACAGGCTGTTATTGGGGTGGTGGGGGTCTTTCATTATTCTGCAGGCTCTGGATTTGCACCTCTTGTTGTATAGAACCTGCAGGGGAGGTAGTGCAATACACGTGGTACGCTCGGCTGAGCGCACCACTCTCTGTAGGGCCTTCTTGTCCTGTGCCGTGCTGTTTCCATACCAGGCAGTGATGTTTCCGGTCAGGATGCTCTCTACAGCTCCTGAGTGGAAGGACTGGAGTATCTTCCCCGATACTCTGAACTTCCTTAACTGTCTCAGTTGGTAGAGGCGCTGTTTCGCCTTCTTTACTACTGTGTCTATGTGTGTTGACCATGTCAGGTCCTCTGAGATGTGGACCCCCAGGTACTTAAAGCTGCTCACCCTGTCCACGGTAGCCCCGTTAATCATCAGTGGTGTGTGCGTCTCCTGCTGTCCTCTCCTATAATCCATGATCAGCTCCTTGGTTTTACCAATGTTCAGGAGCAGGCTGTTGTCCTGGCACCAGCGTTCCAGTACCTCAACCTCCTCCCGGTAGGCCTTCTCGTCGTTGTCCGAGATCAGCCCCACCACCACTGTGTCGTCTGCGAACTTCACTATGGAGTTGGAGCTGAACTTGGCCACACAGTCGTGTGTGTAGAGTGAGTACAGCAGGGGGCTTAGAACACAGCCCTGGAGGGACCCGATGCTCAGGGTGATGGTGTTGGAGGTCTGACCCCCCACCCTGACCGCCTGGGGTCTTTCGCTCAGAAAGTCCAGTACCCAGGCGCTCAGGGCGGAGCTCAGACCTAGCTCGATCAGCTTGTCCACCAGTCTGGTGGGGACTATGGTGTTGAACGCTGAGCTGTAGTCAATGAACAACAGTCTCACATAGCCCCCCTTCTGACGGTCAAGGTGCGAGAGGGTGCTGTGCAGTACCTGAGAGACCGCGTCGTCGGTGGACCTGTTTGTCCTGTATGCAAATTGCATAGGGTCCATATCACTGGGGAGGGAGGCACAAATGTGGTCCTTGACCAGCCTCTCGAAACATTTCATGACCACAGAGGTGAGTGCCACCGGTCTGTAGTCATTTGGACATGTTGGGGAGGGTTTCTTCGGTACAGGGATGATGGTAGACATCTTGAAGCAGGCAGGGACCACTGACTCCGCCAGGGATTGATTAAATATGGCGGTGAACAGAGTGCAGAGCTCGCTCTATTTCTGCTGGCCAGGTAAACTCACTCTTGCTAATTTCTCCGAAGTTGCCTACTGCAGCTTTAACTCTTTGAGTGTGCTGGAGAAGAAAGGAGTGTGTCTGAAAGCGAGAGAGATAATATGCCAGAAAGATTAGAAATCATACCTGTGGAACCTGCCGTTCTCGGCTGCAGATGCTGATGTTATGGGTTGAGTTCAATGATAGTGTTGATAATTTTGTGCATTGCTACTGGATGCTCTTTAGTATGAATGGTTTGATTGACTGATCAACTCCTTCTGTTGACTCTGTCCCATGTTTACTTTTGCGAGATCTGCTGTTGTTATGGCGACAGATTAATACACCTTACACTGCTCTGACTCTCGTGCATCACTACCTCCTGTGCGGTATTTCCCACTTGTGTAGTATTTCTTGAATACTTGATACTGTATGTATGCGCCTACACACACACACACACACACACACACACACACACACACACACACACACACACACACACACACACACACACACACACACGCACACGCACACGCACGCACACAAATCCACACATCAAAAAGCAAACAGCCTTTTTCACCGGGACAAAACCTTGGCCAGCTGTGTCAGAAAGAAACGTGTACCATTTGACATGCAAGCAGTTTTCCTCTAAGTGGCTTTAAGTGCCATTACAGCATGTAGTTCAGTAGTCTTTATGTTCTGGTCAGCTCAGCTCAAATGTTTTTCAAGGCATGTCTGTATCGTTTACAGTGGAGGGCTCTAAAGAAATCCTTAGTCGACTAATAGTCATAGGATTATGTCGACTAATTGATTAACGCTGGTTGATTTGATTATCTTCTCTCAGGAAATAACTGGGCTATAACCTTGGTCATCCAAGATCAAACCAATTGATTGATTAAGAGAAGACAACCCCAGGAGAGTGACAGGAAAGATGGAAGAAGGAAGTTTGATGTGACAACAGTTGTGAGGCTGGATCCTTCCTGATGCCAGCCTCCTAAATAACAGTGGTCAGCCATAAACACAACAGTGAAATTCGACTATTTAGAATAGAAATCCTTTAATAATACAGAGGAAAATTTGGCACTACAGATCGCTCACATTGAACAACAATAAACATTTAGGTAGTTATTAGGTCAATAGAACTAGAATAAGAATAAGAATATAGTAATATTAAAAATAAGAATAAAATAGAATAAAGAATAAAATACGGTCCGGGATATACATTCTAAAATCTTAAATATAAACTATACAGCCAAGAATATACAGAAATATAGAGTCAAATGTACAGTAATAAGTGTAGACATGTAAAGTGTAAAGTGTCCAGGAAGATTGTGAGAGGTGTAAAAATTGTAAAGTGTCCAGGAAGATTGTGAGGAAGTTTTCGCCAGGCTGTACTGTCACCCTGTGCTCAGTGATGCAGTGAGGCACAGTGATGCATTATAGAGTCTAATGGCTGTCTGAATGAAGGACTTCTTGTGGGATCGAATCCGGCTGCCGCGGTACCTCCGGCTTGGTCGGTCGAGCGGGTGGAAAGCCGGTGGGGTGGGTCCTGGTCGTTGTAAACAGCGACTCCTACAGGTCGGTCAGGGCGCCTGCACAGCGAGGGAGGGAACTGGGGGAGGTAGTGTGATCCTCCCACGTGTTACACTTCCCCGGTGAGAGTCCTCACTGTCAGGTGAAAAGAGGCTGCTGGCTGTCTCCACATGTATCGGAGGAAGCATGTGATAGACTTCAGGGCTCCCTAGACCGGCAAGTGGGGGGTAAATGCGCGCAACGACCAGGAAGGGGAGGGGGGAATTGGCATAACGACTAAAAAAATTGGGATGGGAGAAAAATACAGAAAAATAGGAGGAGAAAAAGTTTATAAAAAAAAGGAATATCAAAATAAAAGCACACGTTGAATTTAATCATGCATATTTATTAGAAAATTGTATTACAGCACTATGTTATCAATACACATTTATAAAACGAGGCATATTTAGCCAAAATATGTTGCCAGAAAAAAAATTTAAATAAAAAAGGATTGATATTTTTTTTTATGTATTGATGTTTTTTACTTGCCACTTGCCCCACTGTCACCTACGACCCCACTTTGGGTCACGACCCGTAGTTTGAGAGCCGCTGCTCTGGGGGGTCTCAACCCCTTGTTTGAGAACCACTGCTCTAGTACACAACACAGACCTGACGAGCCGCCCAGAAACGTGGTGTTATGTGTTTCCCTGAAGCGTGACGCCAGACAGACGTAACTGAAGCCAAGGACATAAAAGCAGCCCCCCCCCCCCTCAGTTTCCATCATCAATCCTGTTCATTATGTTATTGGAATGAGCTGTCATGGCCACTCACATTTACCTCTCAGCTTACTATGGAGGTGGTCTGGTGACAGACACAACACGGCCATTTGCCGTGATCGATCGTAATGTAATCGCTCACCGCAAAGCGAAGTAGGCTACAGCTAGGCGCTTTCCTGTCTCATTTCTCAGGGCTTTCTTCCTCCCTACAGTGCGTGGAAATGTTTCGGTTGGGATATTGAAGAAGATAAATGATGAGATATATATATTACTATTGGGTTTTGTGCACACTTTACATGAAATCACTTCATATGATTTTACGAGCATGAATGAAGTTTTGGTGATGATGATGATCATGTAATGTAATGTCACAGAAAAGTTTAGCTACTCCGTCACATGCAATGACAAGAGTCCAAAAAACCCAAATGTGTTAACATTTGTATGTAATGGGAGTTTTGAGATGCAGGTGGTTTCCCAGCAGACATGATGACGTCCATTAGCCATTTGGGGTGAGGGTGTCCAAACAACGTCCCGGAAAGGTGTCAGAATTGTCCCGATGTCTTCTGACCAATGTTGTCGTTTAAAATGCAGTGTTGATATTAGATGTGGATTTCAAATAGAGGCGAAGGATAGCCTACAACTGTTCTGTTCTGTTCTGTTCTGTTCTGTTCTGTTCTGTTCTGTTCTGTTATGTTCTGTTCAGAAATCTGTACAGTGTACACACACACCTAACAGCATCTTACGTGCTCGTGTTGGTGCAGCATAATAGTCAAATATACAGATTACTCCACAAGTTTTGTACAATTACAAAATCATCCACGAATGAGGAACCCTGTTCCTGTCAAACAAACCTGGTTCTATTTAGTGCAAAAAGTCCGCTTAGGAAATTATAGATTCATAGCTGTGGAAGTAGTAAGCCTACGCACACAAAGTCTTTACTTAGAAGTAGGAATACTCAGTAGTACTCTATTAAAAAAAGAGCCTCCATTCAAATTCCTATCTAAGTACAAGCATTGAAGATTTTGATGTTCAATGTATCAATTGATTTGAAGTAGCACCGATACTGAAGTTCAATACTCTCCCTGGTGGTGCCGGGTCTTAATGGCAGCGATTATGAAGCTATTTAACACAGGGATTAGAGACTCTATGGGATGCTCTAATCCTTAACCTTTTGTCCTCTTCTCATGCAGCGACACTGTGTGTCGGGCGATAGTGTCACACGACCAAACTTAGTAAATTTCCATTAGGGGGAACATCCTCCTCTCATCTCCCCCAGCAGCACAGTCAGGGGCATTAGGAATACGTTGCCAGGCCTAATAAAAAGGTCCAGCAGTGCTGTCAAACTCCCCCGCCTTGTTTCAGAAAAACCACTGTTGCGTGTGAAGTTTTCAGAAGCCATTATGATAATGTGCCTGTGGGTCTCTGCAGGGTAGGGGACAGACAGGCAGATAGATGCTTCCGGAATGACACTTCCACTGATTTTCTGTAGTGATTGTAGCCTACGTTCTCTCTCTGCATGGCAACTAGCGACAGGGGACTTGGCTTCTCTGTTTCCTCCCCTTATCGGTATCATGTTTTAAATTGAATTATACTATGTTATTATTTAAGTGCAAAAAGAGCACCACTGCGTTACATGACTTTTACCATAGCGCAGTGCCATGGAAAACAATTTATACAATGGCCAGTGCCAAGGTAAAACAGTACCATTACCATCTAACTACCAGGATACCTTTTTGTAAGGGAGCTAAAGACTTGATTGGTTGGTTGGTTTGTGCATTCCGTGCGTCACATCTTCAATCACACAGCTGGCCAAGCTGCAATGTTGTCATGTGACAACTGCACAGTAGGGCTGAACAATTAATCAAAATGTTATCTGAATTGCAATATGGCCTATAGTGCAATATTTGTTAACACTTTGAGTGCCAGCAGGGGGCGGACAATTTAGCGTTTGAGTGCCAACGCTCTATTCAATGAGATGGCGAGCACATTTGCGAACGCATAAACTATATTTTAAATTATGGCTATGTGGCTAATACGCCCTTCGCTTATCAATGACTTGCTTGCAGTCAACATTGTCGAAACTGATTGTTTTTTAATCAGTAAATTTCCGTTTTATACCATTTTGAAAAACGTTCATTTTTGGAAATTTTCAGAAAAAAATTTGATTCTGTAGGAATCGCCCTTTACTGGAATACACAAAAACTTTGTAATTTTTCGGCCTATTTATGAATAGTTTTCAAATAAACGCTAGATTATCGATAGTATATGTGTACTTATGCATGCTAGAGAAGCGGGCTGAAAAATCGATTATATTATTTCCTGATCAGCACACACATACACACACACACACACACACACACACACACACACACACACACACACACACACACACACACACACACACACACACACACACACACACACACACACATATGGGACACGTTGATATATCTATGAAAAAAGCTCTGATTATCCCAAGACTGGTAAAATAGATTAATTTTTTTTTATCCACTTTTTTATCCCCATTTTCTATTTTTCTCCCATCCCAATTTCGTATTTCCAATTCTTCCCTCCCCTGTCTTGAACGTTGCTAGACTATGCCTCCCACTGGTCGGCTGTAGTGAGGATAGAAGCCTTGCATCACATGTCCCCTCCGGTACACGCAGTGGCGTCATTTCAGTAAAAGCCAAGGTATGGGGAGGAGGGAGGGGTGGGGGGTGGGGGGTTTGTGTAGGGGGATTTTTTTTGTCAAATCAGTTGTGCAATAGTAACTTTCCACTTATATGACATTTAGGTATGACACAGGACTACACAAGCTTTTTTAGTATAGAAATGTGTCAACAGACTAAAGCAGGGAACCACAATATTTTGCATACAAATTATGCAGAATGTAATATCATAACTGTCTATTATTTTTCTTGCAATTGAGCCAATTTTCCTTAGGTACGGTTTTGAGGTGTGTGTTCAACAGAATGTAGTATCAAAAACACGTTCACAAAAAGTATGGGTTACTGAATGCTGAACTGCACTGTTATAATCACTAAGGCCTAACAAAAATAATGGTTGGTTTCAGGTTGCCGACCGACCCTGCCGATTTAGGTGCGACCCAATATATTTTATGAGTTTTAAAAAAAAATTATATATTAAAAAAAAAAAAAATCCGTTTTTTTTTTTTTTTTTTTTTTTTTTTTTTAAGAATAAAGTTTCATAGAAATCTTAGTCAAACATTTAGTATTATGGATATTAAACATGCTGGCAGAGTACATGCATCCATGTTGTTGTGAACATTTTAACCCTTTCACTGCCACACGACAGCCGGTTAACCCTTTCACTGTGACAATACAGAAGGTTAGCCCTTTACTATCACACAACCGACGGCGATGCTCCATCATTAGCATCATTAGCTCCGCATCCGCGGAGCTAATGATGCTAATGATGGAGCATCGCCGTCGGTTGTGTGATAGTAAAGGGCTAACCTTCTGTCGTGTGGCAGTGAAAGGGTTAATTAAATAAAGAAATTCCCTATCCATAGTCGCCGTGGGAAAGAATAAAATAAAAAAAAAATAAAAATAAATTCCCTACCTACCCATGGCCAAACTGACAACCAACCTGAAACCAACTATTATTTTTGTTAGGCCTAAGCCATTGTAAGACCTTAGGGCTTGCGTCCACCTGCCTCACATTTATGACCGCACGGTTCTTTTTTCAATGTATTCCAATGGGGAGGGAGCGTATGCGGCCGCCTACAGGAAGTGCGCTGCGGTCGGCTTTTTTTTCACCGCCTTTCAGCTTTTCTATGCGGCCGCATACAGCCTAGAGCAGTGGTCACCAACCTTTTTAAGCCCAAGATCATTTTTTTTTTGGTGAAGGCAAGATCTACCTATTGAAGCGTTGAGAGAAAAAGACAGCCAAGATTGTACTTTAAACTAAATTACTTTTATTTGCCTGTATTCTAATTACATGCAATGCTTTGGTCCAACATTAAAACGTCAAAGTAGAACTATTATGTACTTTCTCAGTCAGTGCTAAGTACAGTCATCTTATGCAGCATCACTTTTCACATCAAAACAAAAGTAGAACTGTAATGTGGACTTTCTCATAATATTAACATTGACAAACATATTTACAATTAGCATTTTATAAAGTAGAACTGTAATGTGTACTTTCTCAGTCAGTGCTAAGTGCAGTCAGTGCTAAGTGCAGCATCATTTTCACATCAAAACAAAAGTAGAACTGTATGTGTACTTTCTCAGTCAGGGCTAAGTGCAGCATCACTTTTCACATCAAAACAAAGGTAGAACTGTAATGTGGACTTTCTCATAATATTAACATTGACAAACATATTTACAATTAGCATTTTATAAAGTAGAACTGTAATGTGTACTTTCTCAGTCAGTGCTAAGTGCAGTCAGTGCTAAGTGCAGCATCATTTTCACATCAAAACAAAAGTAGAACTGTATGTGTACTTTCTCAGTCAGGGCTAAGTGCAGCATCACTTTTCACATCAAAACAAAGGTAGAACTGTAATGTGGACTCTCAGGGTAAGATCTAAAAAAAAAAAAAAAAAAAAAAAATTAATTAATTTTTTATTTTCATGGAAAGATCTACAGGGACAGTCTCAAAGATCGACCAGTCGATCAAGATCGACGGGTTGGTGACCACTGGCCTAGAGAGTTGAAACGTTCTGAACTTGTTCTCACCGCATGCGCCCCGCCCCATTCTACCGGGCGCACTGCCAGCATGTTTCAGCTAGAAATATGCGCCAGGTGGACGCGGGCCCTTACCTGTGTCCCTGTATCACTTGTCTCTGTGGACGCGGGCCCTTACCTGTGTCCCTGTATCACTTGTCTCTGCTGCCCTTTGATTAAAAAACGTCTGTATGTCCATTTTCCTTTTTTTGTGTGGCATATTTCAGTTAGTCACAGTAAAAGTCACCTACTGTATAGTAAAAGTGAGATAATTGACAATATCAAAACATGCTAGGACTGTACCGAATAGTTCGAAGCTTCGTTCATAATGTTGACATTCGAATTCTAAATCAACATAAACAATTGTAATTATATAAAAAAAAAATATCTACATTTTTATTTGCCGAGGTATGGCGAGTGCCATACCTTGCCATACCAAAACGACGGCCCTGGGTACACGATGAGGCAGCCTGTCGCATCTTTTCACCGCAGCAGCTCGAACTCTCAGTGGCTCTCAGAGGAGTAACGCGTGGGAGGCTCACGCTGCCTCCGATACTTCCTGTTTCCGCCGCACCGGCGTCACCCAACCGACCAGTAGGAGTCGCTGTCCACAACGTCCAATCCCCACCCACCGGCTTTCCCACCCTCTAACACTGCCAATTGTGTTAGTATGACGGCCGGCCAAGCCGGTAGCAAGGCCGAGAGCTGGGCTCGATACCAGCATCTCCTGCGTTAGTGGCGAGCGCCTTGCCCACTGCGCCACTAAGCCGCCCTGGTAAAATAGATTCCTTACCTCAGATCAGATGTTCTCCAAAAAGATTATTCCAATTCCTGATCGCCATTCCAAATATCAATCAAGTTTATTGATCCAACGCTGGGTGCTTGAAACACATATTCCACACTGTTCTGAGGGTCGGGATGACTGCAATCGGCTCGGGTTACATGCCTGACAAGTAAAATGTGGATTCCGGATTTTCTTTTCCCCATTCAGTCCAATCCAAAGGGTGCATTACCATCCGGGAGACGATAGGGGGCGGTATTTTCCCTGTTCGAGCTCAGAGAGAGTCCCAGTGGTAACGTGAGGCTAGATTGATGAAAAATGAATGGAAATCGCTAATAAAAAAAATAGCGATTAATAACGAGATTTCTCGTCGTTGGCACTCAACGCATGGCATGAACTAACGAGATTTCTCGTGGCTGGCACTCAAAGTGTTAAAGGCAAAATGTGTGTTAAAATACCATTGTAAATGAAAAACTGTGGTGCTGCAGGGCCTATACATCATACAGACTTAAGTACAGACTTAAAGGCCCACTTGCATGTTGTATTTTTGTTCAATAAACAATGTGACTAGGCCAATGGTGACTTTCATGAAGAGGGAAACAAAAATTATCGAAATTGACCCAGTTTTAGCGTTTTTATCAAACATTTTGTCCGCCCAACCACAACCACCACGCACGTGGATATTTTAATCCATGGTTCATAACGTGCGCGTGTGATCTTAATGATGACGTCACACAAGGTACAGGGCAGCAGGGGGCCTGAGAATCACACGCAGGTAGTGGCAGGAAGCAGAGCCTTCTTGTTACTACTAGCCGAGGATCTAGTATCTGTTTCACCTAACACTAGTGCTCCATGATCATAGCCATTTATCTCTAAAGCTAACCACTATTTGTAAAAGCCACAACCACGTTACCATATTTGTAAATACTCATGTAAATCATTGTGTCGTTGTACATATTGTATATATAACGTTAGTAGCTAAGTTAGCTAGCTTGCTAGCCAGCATTCTCGAAACTCCTAACATGCCCCAATTTAAAATGGTTCTCTCCTCTTTGTATACCTTTGTCCTCACAATCAAAGTATTCTGCCAGGGAACTTATGGACACAACAGTAGTAGTAGTTATACGGTGTTTGAGCTTGTAACGTTAACGTTAGTTAGCTATCGTGGTAGCCCCTTTCGGGACTGTGATGCACCGAGTGCTATCCGAGGGGCTACTATCGTATCAACATGCCGTGACGTGTAGCTTGCTAGCCGGCATGATGCGTGTGCAGTGCTTTGCCCCACAGGTCTGAGAAGAGGACCTGCACATTTTACTCGTTCCCCAAACTCTTTTACATGCCCCAATTTAAAATGGTTCACGACAGTAGACATAATGCTAACGTTAGTGGGGTAACATTAGCCAGAACCATATAGCCAGCTTGGTACTATGACCCGAACGGGGATCAGGCGACAGCCTAACAGACCAATAGCGCTGCTATAGCGCTGCTGTAGCCTACTGAACAACAGGCTGCCTAGTGGTACATGTAGTTATTTTTTTACGACATTAAAAACCTTATAACTACCTTGTTTCAACCAAAAATGCAGTTGTACTGTAGCTGGTCCAGCAAAGTCTCTCCGACGATTAAACCCATTTGCGTCTTGTAAGGCGTCCATTTGGATCAAGGAAATAGCTTTCTGCACTCGTCAAACTCCATTGTAGTGGATCAGAAGTAGGGGAAAGTTACCTCCAGTGACGGCACGGCACTGATAGCGTCTGATAAGATTTTTGATTGGCTCCATACATGTTATTCGTGCATGGACATTTTTAACCCTTTCTGAGTGGAATTTCCGGCGTCAAATGGAAAAATATAAATAATGAAAATAGATACCAATGATGTAAACTACCCATAATTGAAGAGTAGGGTTTAACCTGCAAGTGGGCCTTTAAGAAAACATCTTTGTTTGGTACAGATCTCCGGACAGATGTTTTTCAAACAAATAAAATGTACATAAACTCTGTTTTGCTTGTTGACTTACAGTCACAGCTCATTGTGAGCAGCAGGATGTTCATCGTGTCTAACAGTTGACATTTCCTAATAAAATATAAGGAGCCATTCGGGCACATGTTTCTGAGGGAGAGAAAGAGATAGAAATGGGTACCCCCAGCTCCACTAGCTGGGGGCATAAAGCTTGAATGTCCAATACCATAATTCAACGTGTTTTCACATAGCACTTTTATTTGACTGAGGTCCCAGAGAGAGAGTTTGAGAAACATGAGGGATTAAATCAAAGACAATTATATGCATTACATGGGTATAATGCTCTACATTAACCTGGTCCATTGCATTGACCTTACAAACTACTCAGACTAACATGGTTCAGTCTAACATTCAATGCATACAAGATATACTCACATAAACACATGGTTGTCATAAAAAATGGAGTTGGAGTGAGGTCAACGCTCTGGTGCCTTGCCTCCTGATCTACAACTGTTGTAATGGGGTGTTTTAGGAGAGGTGTAGGATTCAAGCGCAGGACAATGATGGGTGAGAGAGAGACGAGCATGAGTCGAAGTTGCAGATAAACAGGCTTTTACTGAGCAGCAGTAAACAATAAAACAGGAACGAAGCACGGAACATAAAAGGCGCAGCCGGGCTGGCTCAGAGGGGAAGCTAAACAGGCTAGAAACGGACTGAGACTCGAAAAACAAGAACACTAGAATAAACTCACGAATAGAACGTACAGGGGGGAATACCATGAACTGTAGGAATGGCATGGAACACGAAGGCATCATGAAGGATAATACAGAGGGCTTCACGAAGACAGGGTAGGCAGTACAGGGTGAACAGAACAGCATGGCAGGATACAGGGGTAGATGGAACAATGGCGCAACTTTGTTAACAGGGGGGCGGCACGTATATATACGGACACTAATTATTGACAAGAAACAGCTGGTAGTAGGACACATGAATAACAACACAACACTGGGAATACAGGACTAGATGAACAAATGAATACCTACAGGGTACACAGGGCTAGACTAGGACATATGGACATACTGGGGAGCACACAGGACCGATAGCAAATACACAGGGAGTACAATAGAAATTACAGTCAACAGTTTCCAGACAATAGGTAACCACAGGGTGGTTGCCTGTAGTACCGCGGACAGGCCACCGGAGGGCAGCAGAGGATTGTCTATGTTGAGAGAGTTCAGAGAGTTCCTGAGTCCAAAGGGCAGATTGAAACAACGCTGTTTAGCTTTTTATACTAGTTAGGGGCTCTATCACCTCCACCAATGAGAATCTACTTACAGGCCAAGGTGGCTCCTAATATGGTCATGTAACTGTTCTAACACCTCCAGGGTTTTCTGACTGTGGCATCTGGCTTCCTTGATCAGAGCCATTCTTTTTAGCATATGATATTATAAAACATTTCTATTGCATATCTTTAATGTAATGATCTCTATATTTTCTAGAATTCGAACAGTTCTAATGATAAGCTGCAATTTGACACTAAACACTTATGTATAGATTAGTGTTGTCAATCGATTAAAATATTTAACTCGATTAATCGCATGATTGCCCATAGTTAATCGCATTTTTTTTCTACCTTAAACTGATATTTTTCAAGTTCCAAGTTTTAATAATCTTATCAACATGCGAGTCAACAAATGCTTGCTTTATGCAGCCATTTAACACAAAAGGATGACCCTCATGCATTGCAAATTCAAAACATGAGTGATGCACAAAATAACTTAAAAGAAAATAATAATTTAAAACAATGAATAAAGTGTGCATGAAATAATAGGGAAAGAAAACGTTAGGAACTTGTTACATTCACCCACACAAGGGCTGAGTAATCACACACCCCCCTCTCTCTCTCACACACACACTCTCACAGCTCTCACACCCCCTCCAATGTACAGTAAAAATGTCCGAGTATGGTCTTGTCAATATTCCAATGTACAGTGTTGCTTGTACAGTTGTACAGTGTCCCCCACCCACCCCTCCTACCCAACCTCCCCCCACTCCTACCCAACCTCCCCCCCACCCAACCACCTCCAATGTACAGTACCCCACCCCACCCCCCCCCCCCCCCACCTACCCAACCTCCTCCAATGTACAGTTTCTACGTCAAATGTATATACTTCTTTTCTGGACTCTTTTCGTATCACAAACAGTACTGTATTTGCAAATCTGGTATGTCATAAATGTATAGATGTAGCAGTACTGTCTATCTGTATGTCATATATGTTACGATGAATTGAAAATGGGGGACCCTGATGTAAACAAGACGAAAGTCTTTCTCTGGTCTGCATCCCCTTAACAATTGTATGTATTGAGCTGTACTGTACTGTACCCATTCTGCAATCTGTTAATAAAGTTTTCAATCAATCAATCACACTCTCTTGCCCCTTCCTCATATCTCTCACCCCCCTCTCTCTCTCTATATCTCACACACACACACACACACACACACACACACACACACACACACACACACACACACACACACACACACACACACACACACACACACACACACACACACACACACACACACACACACACACACACACACACACACTTCAGAAACAAACATAGTATCAATGAGAGCATCAATAATACACCTGAGTAATGTCTAGTAAAAAAAGAAAAAAATATATATATTTATATATATATATATTTCTTTCTTAAAGTTAATCGTGAGTTAAAAAAAATAGTGGCGTTAATAGAATCGGGCGATAACGCGTTAATACCGCGTTAACTTTGACAGCCTTAGTATAGATATGTCACTATATTTAATATACCCTTTAGAGAAAGAGAGAGAGAGGGAGAGAGAGTCACATACTATTATGGTTTAACTCAACCAACCTTAAACAAGTCGCTTTAATGATCGATATATATATATTAGGGCTGTCAGTTTATCGCGTTAATTAGATTAATTAATTACACAGCAAATTATCGCGTTATGAAAATTAACTCAAAATTAATTACAATTTTTTTTTTTTTTTTTTTTTTTTTATATAATATTTTTTTTGTATCTCATTCATTCCATAAGAATGTAGAATACACATTTACAGATGTTTTTTAATATGGTCCATTTGCATGTTCTTGGTATCTGATTCTAGGGACATCTATGAATCTCAGGGAATGTATTCCCAGTGTCAGAAATACTGTGGGCTAGATCCACAAAGAATGAATTGCACAGTGCAAGTTGCACCCTTACTTACAATTCATTATGAATTGAAAATGGGGGACCCTGATGTAAACAAGACAAAAGTCTTTCTCTGATCTGCATCCCCTTAACAATTGTGTGTATTGAGCCGTACTGTATTGTACCCATTCTGCAATCTGTTAATAACATTTTCATTCAATCACTCAATCTGCGCTGTGATTGATTGAATGAAAATTTTATTTTGAGTAAATTGTAATGAACCAAATGAGAATATCAATATTTTTTTGTTATCTTTGACTGTGAATAACACCATGCTCAAATTGACCAGACCTGAAAAATCTAAGCAAATTAATAGATGGAAGATGATCAAACAGAAGGTTTTGTAGATACAGTACTGAATTCTGCCATCCGGACACATGCAATTTGAAATATGATTATAGAATATAGAATATCAGGCATAAAATGGTTATGCGATTAAAATGCGATTAATTAGATTAATTAATTACAAATCCTGTAATTAATTAGATTAATTTTTTTAATCGCCTGACAGCACTAATATATATATATATATATATATATATATATATTAGTGCTGTATATATATATATATATATATATATATATATATATATATATATATATATATATATATATATATATATATATATATATATATATATATATATATATATTAGTGCTGTCAGGCGATTAAAAAAATGCATCTAATTAATTACAGGATTTGTAATTAATTAATCTAATTAATCGCATTTTAATCACATAACCATTTTAGGCCTGATATTCTATATTCTATAATCATATTTCAAATTGCATATGTCCGGATGGCAGAATTCAGTACTGTATCTACAAAACCTTCTGTTTAATCATCTTCCATTTATTCATTTGCTTAGATTTTTCAGGTCTGGTCAATTTTAGCATGGTGTTATTCACAGTCAAAGATAAAAAAAAAATGTATTGATATTCTCATTTGGTTCATTACAATTTACTCAACCCTAGTAACACACACAGTATTTCTGACACTGGGAATTAGTGCTGTCAGGCGATTAAAAAAAAATATCTAATTAATTACAGGATTTTACAGGATTTGTAATTAATTAATCTAATTAATCACATTTTAATCGCATAACCATTTTATGCCTGATATTCTATATTCTATAATCATATCTCAAATTGCATATGTTCGGATGGCAGATCTACAAAACCTTCTGTTTAATCATCTTCTATCTATTCATTTTAGATTTTTCAGGTCTGGTCAATTTGAGCATGGTGTTATTCACAGTCAAAGATACAAATGTTTTTATTGATATTCTCATTTGGTTCATTACAATTTACTCAAGCCTAGTAACAGACACACTATTTCTGACACTGGGAATACATTCCCTGAGATCCATAGATGTCCCTAGAATCAGATACCAAGAACATGCAAATGGTCCATATTAAAAGAAAGTCTGTAAATGTGTATTCTACGTTCTTATGGAATGAATGAGATAAAAAATTAAATAAAATTATTATTATTATTATTATTTATTAATTTTGAGTTCATTTTCATAACGCGATAATTTGCTGTGTAATTATTATTATTTTTTTTAATACAGTCAACATATTCTTAAATAATAGCGCTGCCCGAGGCTGTGCATGATACAGTCAACATATAGCAAGAGAGAGAGAGCTCCCGTTCTACAGTCTACAGTCTACAGTGTTATCGCTGCACAGACCCGGCAATGCCCCTGACCCTCCACCAGAGCAAGGCCAGAGAGAGAGAGATAGAGAGAGAGCATGTCTGTTTGTGTGTGTGTGTTAGAGAGAGAGCATGTATATGTGTGTTAGAAAGAGAGATACATATATAGAGAGAGAGCATGTCATTTTGTGTGTTAGAGAGAGATATAGAGCATGTCTGTGTGTTAGAAAGAGAGAGAGAGAGAGAGAGCATGTCTGTGTGTGTGTGTGTTAGAGAGAGAGCATGTATGAGAGAGATAAGCAAAGATGAGCCCCTAAAGGATATTCAACTTTTAATGGAAGAACAAAACAGAAGGAAAAGATAACTTCACAAAGGCAACATGAATATACATAGATCCAAAAGGACAAAGATCAACACTTAAATCCAAAGAGAAGAGGGTCTATACCAGAGAAAACAAAGTAGCAAGGAGCCAATGGCCGACATCAGCTAAATAGGCTAACTGCAAATAGAGTAGCCAGGTACTGACACCAGGCCACACACAGCTTTGGCCAACACTACCCAAGCTACACAAACGACCAAGACAATTCACACACAGCACATGTCGTATCTCCAAATGTTGTGAAGTAACATATGTTTTGCCTGGAAAAAAACATCGTTATTAACAAAACATTCGGGAGGGGAAGGAAGGAAGAGTGGGGTAATGTCCAATGGACATCTTACCTGCACCAAGGAATGCAGGGCGAAAGGCCGCAACACAGGTCTCCACGTTGACAAAAGGCCTCTCGCTGGCGGGACAAAAAGAAGCTATGGCCGGCGCCTTGTCATGGTGCAGGCCCGACTACATCTTCTGTCAAAGATGATGTCGTAGTCAGAGTGCCAGGGCCTGCTATTCTCACGGCTAATGTCAATGGTCGTAGCACAAGCTAACAGCTAACTCTAGGCTAACTGATAGCATCAAGCTAACGTTCCCAGCCGAGCGAAAACGAGCAGCTAACGTCGTAGCTAAACAGCTAACTGGCTAACAGTTAGCTCAACCCGGCTATCGCTAACCACTAGCTAACGCAGAAGCAAGCTATGCGGCTACCACTGAAAAACTGTACAACGTGAGAAAAGCAATACAGGCCAACACTTCAGACAGCCGCTGTGTTTTCCTCTTCTCATCCGAAGAGGGAAGGGAAAAAGAAGGCAATACACGTCCCACTACAGAGTGGTGTTTACCATAGCAGTGCCGGCAACAAGTCCCTCGCGGACTATAGCCGACTTGAGCATGGAGATATTCTCATAATGAAACACCAAGCTCACCTCCCTCGCACCAGGTGCTGACACCAGGCCACACACCGTTAGCTACTACAACAGCTAGCCGGCCCGTTTGGCTCCCGAGAGAGAGAGAGAGATATATCCACGGCGGGAATAGAATAGAGTGCATTAAAAACTCACCAAACGTCCAAGAGGATGGAGACAACCGCGTGGAGTTGACGAAGTTCATCTGCCGAATGACCGTCCTCTTCATCTTGGCATAACAATGCTGCACATGCTCTCTCTAGGTTAGCTAACGCTAGTTAGCCTTTAGCTAAGCTAGCTACTAGCCGACATCATCATGGCTATCCCGACTGAACCACATATTAGCACTCAATATTATAACGTAGCTAAAGCTAACTAGCTGTCCCTGCCTTTAGCCGGGATGGCTAGCCTGACTGAACTGTCTAACATGCAACAACTTTCATCTTCAGTCCATCTGCCGAATGACCGTCCTCTTCGTTTTGGCTGGCATAACTAAGCATAACCTCCAAAGCTGCACGCACGAAATAGTCAAACGCAGCTGACGCACACCAGCGTACACATAATGTAACCCCTCCCTTCTTGAAACCAATAGTATGTCTGCTGCAGAGCCCCAGAGCTCCAATAGAGAATAGTGCAGAGCCGCAGAGCCAGGAACATTCTACAAATGTGTCGAATGTGAAATATATAAGCAAAACTAGATTTTAGGTCTGTGATGAAAAAGGGCCTCGCGGGAAGGGGGGCCTCGCAATTATTTTTTTAAATTTAAAAAAATAATAAAATATATATATATATATTTTTTTGTTCGAGGCCCCCCTTCCCGCGAGGCCCTGTGCGACCGCACTGCTCGCACACCCCCTGAGGCGGCCCTGGGTACCGGTACCTGTGAATCGATACCGGTACCCAACGGTACCTTTTTTCTGTACTTTAGTCTCTAAAAATGTAATCTACCTACCTCAGTTGTGAAAAAAATAAATCCAGACTTCAAATAACCACACTTTCGACCATTTTCAGCTTGCCATTGCCCCGACTGCTTTGTTGTTGAATCAAGTCAAATCCTAGGTAAGCGTATATTGTGCGTGTGAACGTTGACGTGAGAATAAAAAAGTAAAAAAAAATTAAAACATAAAAAAATATATTTTTTATTATAATTTTTTTTTTTCAGTACCGAGATCTGGCACCGACGGATCTCACGTGAATCGGTACTCGGTAGTACCGACGTGATTCGGTAGGTACTTTTAAAAGTACCTAATTCGGTACCCATCCCTAGTAACTAGTCACGCTGCCATGTGACTTTGGTCTCTATTGTATTGGCATGATTGCATTAACATCTGCTTTGTCCTCTTATCTTGGTTACCAGCTGTCACAACACTCCTGAGGGCTCTCCCACGGTTGAGACTGTCCTTTCAGTAACCAACACATTTTTATATTATTGTCAAAAAGGTACACATTATTTGAATTTGTCTAATATCGCTTGCTTCTTCAAGTCAATTTATACAACACAGTCACAGCTCACTGTGAGCAGCAGGGTGTTCATCATGTGTCTAACAGTCACACTGTAGCTCACTGTGAGCAGCAGGGTGTTCATCGTGTGTCTAACAGTCACACTGTATCTCACTGTGAGCAGGGTGTTCATCATGTGTCTAACAGTCACACTGTAGCTCACTGTGAGCAGCAGGGTGTTCATCATGTGTCTAACAGTCACACTGTATCTCACTGTGAGCAGCAGGGTGTTCATCATGTGTCTAACAGTCACACTGTATCTCACTGTGAGCAGGGTGTTCATCATGTGTCTAACAGTCACACTGTATCTCACTGTGAGCAGCAGGGTGTTCATCATGTGTCTAACAGTCACACTGTAGCTCACTGTGAGCAGCAGGGTGTTCATCATGTGTCTAACAGTCACACTGTAGCTCACTGTGAGCAGCAGGGTGTTCATCATGTGTCTAAAGGCCTCTACATGCTACAGCAAATTCAAAGCAACTTCAACACAACATCGGCGCGATTTCAGCGCGCTTGTTGCAGACAGTCTTGTAGACTGTGTTGCGAGGACGTTGCGTACCTGTGTCCAAAATCTAATCTAAAGACCCGTTGCGTTGGTATTGCGTAGCAGTGATTGGTTGGTAGTGAATGGGGGCGGGGCTGTCTGTCACTTCTAGTGTTCCTGGCTCGAGACCAAAAGAAAACTTTCTGACAGGAGCTCGAGACCAAAAGAAAACTTTCTGACAGGAGCTCGATAGCTAGTGTATTGTTTCATTACACTTGTTTAATTGTTTGTTTAAAATGAATCAAATGCAGGAACGTATTGCAGAGGAGGTCCGAAAGTACCAACATTTATATAATAGCGGGTCTAAAGACTACAAGGATAGCATTATGACGATGAATCCGTGGAAGGAGATTGGGGAAACAATGGGGATGGACTGGGTTGATGTGGCGATATAACTATATTACACTATATACAAGAACACAAGCGAAAACAAACATAAACAGGGCTATTATTATACTAACGATGTATGGTTGAGAAGGGAAATCCGTTTGTAATTGCTAGAGTGCGCACTGCGCACCTTCGGCTGCCCAAAGTATTCAGGCGGACTGGGCGCGCTCGAGCCGCACATCCGGGGTACATTTTGTTGCATCATAGGCTGCGCGTTGATTTTGCAGAAGCATAAAGGTAATGTGTCTGCAAGACCGTTGCTTTGTCGATGTTGTGTTGAAGTTGCTTTGAAGTTTCTGTAGCATGCAGAGGCCTTAACAGTCACACTGTAGCTCACTGTGAGCAGCAGGGTGTTCATCGTGTGTCTAACAGTCACAGCTCACTGTGAGCAGCAGGGTGTTCATCATGTGTCTAACAGTCACACTGTAGCTCACTGTGAGCAGCAGGGTGTTCATCATGTGTCTAACAGTCACACTGTAGCTCACTGTGAGCAGCAGGGTGTTCATCATGTGTCTAACAGTCACACTGTATCTCACTGTGAGCAGCAGGGTGTTCATCATGTGTCTAACAGTCACACTGTAGCTCACTGTGAGCAGGGTGTTCATCGTGTCTAACAGCAGCATGACCGTAGTCACTGTCATGAAAGTTTGCGTCATTATTTCTATTTTTGGGACTCCCAAATAGCCCAGACCGAACGGTCTTTGTCCCTACAGTAGGATCATCCTTAAACAGAGGTATGTACTGTAGAGTACTGAGCTGTCCTTGTTTTTCCTTTAAAAAATAGGTGTACTCTCAAATTCTGCCTCTGTTACGCCTGATTTCAGAAGCTCCACTCATCACACTTTCTCTTCCCCTCTCCTCTCATCTACTACTCCTGTTTCCTCTCCTCTCCTGCCCTCTGTTCTCCTCTCCTCTACTAATCTTGTTTCCTCTCCACTCTTCTGCTTTCCTCTCCTCTCCTCTCCTCTCCTCCCCTCCCCTCTCCTCTCTTTTGGACACTCCATTGTCAATCTTTACAGGGAATATTGCTCTGGCAACCAGGAAGAGGGTCACGCCAAGCATTAATCTTTCATATCTAAATTTGTGCAGCGCAAAGATAAAATGTTCTGTACTTTGTAGGGTCCACTATTAGTTCCATGCTTTTATTTATATATCCAGGCCTGTTCATAATTCATATGTTTTGGACCCACCAATCCTGATGCACTTTCATGAAAGGAATGCGGATATGCATGCAGGCAACACACTGCACAATACAGAAAGAACACAGGGAGAGGGGTTCTACTCAGTAGTTTTCTGGTTTCTTTTGTATTTCTTCTCAACCTCCCTTACTTTGAGGGCAGCTATGGGTCTAATGCACACTAAATGAAAGTATACGGGTCCCAATCATGTACTTTCTGTATGACAGCTTGCTAGAGATGTGGCCCTTTAAAGCAGAACAGTAAGAAACATTGTGTAAAAGGCACACAGATATTCTTGTTTTAAAGCTCCAATTTCTGGCTGGACCTGGATGGTGTGGCCCTACAGTATATGAGGCAATGTCAGTTACTGACTGACTTCCCATTGTTGAAACGTGCATGCGTCTCACACTGGCATGTTTTCAGGTCCGGCTTAATTAGGCTTGCCTAGTCTTATTTTAGAAGTTATGATACAAACATGAGAGATTCTTGAAGAGATGGATTTGTAAATGGAACATAAGCTATTTGGAACATTATTAAGTCTTTGTAAAACAGAAATACGTGTATTTTTGCTCCAGTGTACAAAAATGTACCTCTCAACATAAACATTATCTTTTATACAGCAAATGTAATTCAAAATCTGTTATCTGTTGTTAGTCCTTGTACGATAGATAATCGATGTTGAATGGGCCATAGTAATGTCAATTTAGCAATACAATTTAAAAAGTTATAGCCCTGCAAAGAAGGTGAACATCTCCATAGGCTTAGAGTGGTGGCAGAGAGTGGTATGAGAGGGGCAAACTGCGTGGCAGTTAATGTGTTAAGAAACAACAATGAATACAAGAATGGTAACAATAAGTAGTAGTAGTAGTAGTAGTATATTATAAAATAAAATATAAAATGAGGTAAGTCAAATAGTCAATTATTTACGTGCGTGTGTGTCCAATAACAATAAGCAGTAGTACTATAAAATAAAATATACAATGAACTCAGATTAAATAAAATAGTACATTTTTACAGAAAGTGTGTTGTGTAAAAGTGCATGTGCATATTAAGGTGCAATGCAGGGTGTGCTGTGTGTGTGTGTGTGTGTGTGTGTGTGTGTGTGTGTGTGTGTGTGTGTGTGTGTGTGTGTGTGTGTGTGTGTGTGTGTGTGTGTGTGTGTGTGTGTGTGTGTGTGTGTGTGTGTTCAAGAGATTTCTTAAGAGCTATCTCCTGTTCTTGTCCTTGTTCAGGAGTCTTGTGGCTTGCGGGGAAAAAGCTGTGCCTGAACCTGCTGGTTCTTGTGCAGACGCTTCTTATCCCAGATAATGAGGTTTCTCTAATGTGGTCTCTCTCCTTCCCGGCTCCCCAGGCCCCTACTGACCAGAAGAAGCTGAGCCATGCTGGGTCGAGGCCCTCCCTCTCCGAGAGCAGCGGTCCGCTCCCTCAGATAGCCATGAACACCTGCAAGTACAATGGCGGAGTGGTGAGACCGCTGGTGGGCAGCCTGGCGTCCTCGTCGCGCCGCAACCTCGCCGAGCTCGACTCGGAGACGCAGCCCCTGCAGACGCTGCACAGCTCCGGGCTGGAGGTGGTGGTCTCCAAGGGCAACGGCGGCGAGGACCCCAGCAAGGCGTCCAACGAGAGCCTAGTCAGGGAGGGGGGCGGGGCGGCGTGCACGGGGCCACAGAAGAAGAACAAGGACATCGGCTACAAGCTCGGTCACCGGAGGGCGCTGTTCGAGAAGCGGAAGAGGCTCAGCGACTACGCACTCATCTTCGGAATGTTCGGGATCGTCGTCATGGTGACGGAGACGGAACTGTCATGGGGGGTTTATACTAAGGTGGGTGAAATACGGCTGTGGGAGTAGTGTGTGTGTGTGTGTGTGTGTGTGTGTGTGTGTGTGTGTGTGTGTGTGTGTGTGTGTGTGTGTGTGTGTGTGTGTGTGTGTGTGTGTGTGTGTGTGTGTGTGTGTGTGTGTGTGTGTGTGTGTGTGTGTGTGTGTGTGTGTGTGTGTGTGTGTGTGTGTGTGTGTGTGTGTGCGTGCATATGTATGTGTGTAGATGTATTGTACAGTATGAATCAGGACTATCAGACAGTTTGGGAGATATAGGCTTTTTGAAATTTGACCTTGAATTATAGCGCCCCCATCTGGCCAGTTGGGGTCATGTTACACATACCGTTGTGCTGCCAACTCTATCAGGCTGCCAAGTGTAATTTCTCTAGCATGTAATATAGCATCATCTCACAGGAACCAGTGAAAGGGGATTTTGAAAACAAACAAAACCAAAGCATCAGGGTAGTGATGAGCACTAAATGGGTCATTTTGCATCACACTTGCATTACACTTGCATTACACACTTGCACAGAGATGTAAAGCAATCTTACATATTGATACGTTGATTTAATCGTCTGTTTGATTAGTTGATGAAATCCTATGACCACTGTCTGACATGGATTAATCTGAAATGTGCAGCAGCTGTGGTTGTATAAAGAGCATGTCTGGCTACAGGGCTGGGCAGAGGGTCCATCCTTAAAGGGATAGTTCAGATTTTTTTTTTCATGAAAGATTCATATCAATGAAAAGTGTGTCTAAAGCTCTTTTATCACTATCTACCTGGATATCAACAAAATCAAACCATTTCAGATATCCAATCTGCTTCCTCAAGTTATACACACAAGTTACCCTGATCGGCCCATCAATCACATCTAGCTGCTTTGATTGGCCCATCAGTCAACCACTATGTCTGATTGGCCCATCAGTCACATCTAGCTGCTCTGATTGGCCCATCAGTCAATCCCACTTTGTCTGATTGGCCCATCAGTCACATCTAGCTGAGAGGACATGGTGCTCCCAATGGTTCTCACAGGCACCATTTGGGGCTTTGAGGCACCCATAGGTTCTTGAGGGAACCCAGGGGATATTAGAGGCACTTCCAATTTCTACAGTGTATAATGTCTAGTGAATACTGGGCCACACCCCCTCAGCCTACTGAGAGTTGGCTGTGCTCAGAGAGGGTGACCTAAAACACTTATAACAAATCAAATGATCTGAAGCTGGAACAATTATACTCATTAACAGTCCACAATAGGCAATTTATGTATTAAAACATACATTGCTTTACACAATTGTACACAATTGTACTGGATCTTTAACTCATTGGACGCCACTCACAAAAAAATTAAAAAGAATCGGTATTCAATTTGCATACCGCCCCAACAGGTCCATGGAGGACGCCATAGCCCATGTGCTGCACACAGCAGCATCACACCTGGACAAGAGGAAGGGGAACTATGTGAGAATGCTATTCATCGACTACAGCTCGGCATTCAATACCATAGTCCCCTCCAAACTCATAGCCAAGCTCAGGGACCTGGGCTTGAACTATGACCTCTGCCAGTGGGTCTTGGACTTCCTGACGGGCAGACCCCAGGTGGTGAGAGCAGGCAACTGCACCTCCTCATCCATCACCCTCAACATAGGGGCCCCCCAGGGCTGTGTTCTGAGTCCCCTCCTCTACTCCCTGTACACACACGACTGTGTGGCTCAGCGGAGTAACAACACAATCATCAAATTTGCTGACGACACAGTAGTGGTGGGCCTGATCTCTGCAAACGACGAGAGGGCCTACCTGGAAGAGGTCAAGGTCCTGGCGGGATGGTGCCAGGAGAACAGCCTCTCCCTGAACGTCAGCAAAACAAAGGAGATGATTGTGGACTTCAGGAGGTCGGGGGTCAAGGACTACAGCCCCCTCAGCATCGACGGGGCACCGGTTGAGAGAGTGAACAGCTTTAAGTACCGAGGACTTGACATGGACCACACACATTGACAGTGTTGTGAAGAAGGCACGACAACGCCTCTACTTCCTCAGGCGCCTAAGGAAGTTCCAAGTCAGTCAGAAGATCCTTAAGAACTTCTACTCATGTACAATAGAGAGCATCCTGACTGGCAACATCACCTCCTGGTTTGGGAATAGCACTGCACAAGACCGAAGCAGACTACAAAGAGTGACACGTTCAGCCGAACGCACAATTGGAGGGGGGCTCCCCACCCTCCAGAACATTTACAACAAGCGTTGCAGGGGCAAGGCTAAGAGAATCATTAAAGACTCCAGTCACCCGAACAACTGCCTCTTTGAACTGCTGCGGTCAGGCAAGCGATACCGGAGTCTCAAGGCGAGCACAGAAAGACTCAGAAGAAGCTTCTATCCCCAGGCCATCAGGCTGCTAAACGAACAATGAACACTACACAACAACAACCATCAAACGCACATAGCACACACATCCACACGCACACACTCACTTTAAACAAACACACTGTAGCACCCACCCCACACACTTTATAGCACACACCCACTTTAAACAAACACACTGTAGCACCCACTCCCCACACTTTATATTTATTGATGAAGGATTGCACTACAACTCGTACACCTTACTGTAAATTGTACCTAAATTGTACCTCATCCCATTTCTGCTTTGCACTATATAGTACTGTACATTAGTACACTGCATAGTATTGTATATTATATGGTAACTCAGTTACGTCTATTCTGCATCGAACACTGTACATATGTCTATACTGAACACTGTGACCTCATTTTCTACTTCTAAATTACATGCTATACTATGTTATTTGATACTATCTTGTCTAGCACAGTCTCTGGAGCGTAACAGTAAGAAGCATTTTGTATGAAAGTATTCTGTACTTCTGTATGACAACTATTAAATAAACTTGAAACTTGAACTTGAAGGATGGAGACCTTATTCTCATCAGAGTTTAGTCTGAGGTCACTGATTATTTTGGTGAGGGCAGTTTCAGTGCTATGCTATTTTATGAATCCTGAATTCTTCTAAGATTGTGTTCTCTTCATTGACATTGATGTCTCATGAGCAAATTTTATATGTACATCAACTTATAAAGAGTATTACTAATAAAATTAATTTTTGATATTGTAACTCATGGACTTTGTTCACTTTATTATATCTGTTGGGTGTATTACTACCACTTTACCTGTAAGAAGTGTCAACATGGCACACCACTGGCCGTCTCTTTCTCTTCTCAGAGGGTTTTGCAACCACGACATGGTTAATAGGTACTGGCTGTATTTTATCACCTCTGGGGACATGCCATTGCTGTGGTATGCTGGTGCAACTTTGTTGTTCTGGTATGTGGGTAAAGTTGTGCCATTTGAATCCTTGAAGAGACTTGACAATGCCAACGACATGGGAACAGTGTCCATTTATCCTGAAAATACACATGCAACAATCAAATGGTTGATAGCTACTCCACACATCAATATACAGCTGCGCCAACACTAAAAGGTAAGCTAGCTAATTACAGTAGTTCAAATTCAAAGGTTTATTTGTCACCTACATACCGCGACATGTGTGATTAGTAGGGCTGCAACTAATGACTAATTTGGTAGTCGACTAATCTGCCGATTATTTTTTCGATTAGTCGACTAATCGAAAACCAATGTAAACAACAACAAAAAAAAAGTGGCTTCTCAGCTCTGGTCCAGCTGAAGACAGAGCAGAGGAACAGATTGGACATTGAGCAGAGTTGCTTGTCTACCATCGCCCCAGACTTTGAGACTCTTGTCGCAGGACCAAACAACAACATCATAACATGATGATCCCATAGCAAATTAAAATAATGACTCATGAAACATTTGAATTTGGATCTTTAAGCCACTTTAAATGAAAATGTATTTGAAGAACAATACAGCAATCACTCATAACAAGATAAATAAATTAAATAATACAAATTAAAGTGGAAGTGTACTTTAAATAACTTTTGTTTGCTGTGTGTGAGAGGAGTCCGTGTGTGTGTGTATGTGTGTGTGTCTTACTCTGATCGCTGTGTGAGTGAGAGGAGTGTGTGTACTGTGTAATTTGTGTGTGTCTTACTCTGATCGCTGTGTGAGTGAGAGGTGTGTACTGTGTAATTTGTGTATGTGTGTGTGTCTTACTCTGATCGCTGTGTGTGAGTGAGAGGAGTGTGAATGTGTGTGTGTCTTACTCTGATCGCTGTGTGTGAGAGAGAGGAGTGTGAATGTGTGTGTGTCTTACTCTGATCGCTGTGTGTGAGTGAGAGGAGTGTGTATGTGTGTGTGTCTTACTCTGATCGCTGTGTGTGAGTGAGAGGAGTGTGAATGTGTGTGTGTCTTACTCTGATCGCTGTGTGTGAGAGAGAGGAGTGTGAATGTGTGTGTGTCTTACTCTGATCGCTGTGTGTGAGTGAGAGGAGTGTGTATGTGTGTGTGTCTTACTCTGATCGCTGTGTGTGAGTGAGAGGAGTGTGTATGTGTGTGTCTTACTCTTATCGCTGTGTGTGAGTGAGAGGAGTGCGTGTGTAATGTATTGTGTGTCTAGTCTGATCATCATCTCCTGCAGGGGAACAATGTTTTCAATGTCCAAAATTTGCTATGGGATCATCATGTTATGATGTTGTCTGGAACCCTGCGAAGCCACTCTCACAAAGATAGGTAGTGCACAAATTTTATTTTATTTTTATTTTATTTTTATGACTAATCGACGCAACAATTTCTCGTCAACGATTTTTTATAATCGACGTTGTCGATTATGTCGACTAATCGTTGCAGCCCTAGTGATTAGCATAACGTTAGATGATTAGCCCATTGTAGCTAGCAGTTAGCAGATACTAGGCTTAAATCTTCATTCACTCTAACAATTTTATAATAAGGGACCACTAACATACTCACCCTGCTTTACATGTGCAGTAGGACTCCACAATTGTATCCTGACGAATTACAATGTGGAGTTTGTGAGGCGTTTGTGTCTTCCGCATAGACCGCCAACACTTGGCATCAACTTTGACGTTGTCATCTCCTTCTCTGTCCGAAATCCTAATTTCATGGATATATCCTTGAGTAAAATAATTCAGGCCTTTCTGGAGAACTCTCTTCGATAGAGTAGCGGCATTGGGCAAATAACTGATAGCAATAGTTTCAGGAATCCTTAAGAGAGAATCCATGTTGTTCGATTGACATGTGGTTGTTTCAGTGTGCCTGTGAGAACATTTGGGAGAGCTTGGGAGACCATAGCAACAGTAACACGGGGGGCGGGACTTCCTGTCAGCGCGGAAAGGTGTATTGTTAACACTTTGAGCGCCACTCACGGCTAAACTCGGGTTTACGATTGTGACGTTGAAAGCCACTTCACGGCTTTTCTCGGATTATTATTATTTTTTTCTATTAGCGATCTGAAATCATATTGCATCACCCGAGCCTACCGTTGGAGATCCAGGGGCCGCCGGCGATCAGATGTGAAAAAAGCGCCCCTATCGTCTCCCAGATGGTAAATCACCCTTTTGGAATGGACTCAATGAAAATGGATGGGGTAAAAAAATATTCCAGTCCACATTTTCCAGTCCACTGATGCAGCCGGAGTTACCAGAGTTCATTCTGGAGCCTCTGAGCCACGGCGAGCATGGGTTATACTGTACACACGTTGGATCAATATACTTATCGATTTTTTCGAATGGTGATCAGGAATTGGAATATACCATTTGGATACCATCTGATGTCAGGTAAGGAATCGATGTTATCAGTGTTAGGATAATCAGACTCGTTTTCATCGAGATATAAGCGTTTCCACTATATGTGATATGGCTGTTTTACTGTAAAAGCCATGAGGAAATAATAGCAGCGATTATCAGCGCACGGCACGAGCTCTAGCGTTTATTTGAAAACGATTCATAAATAGACCGACAAATGATAACGTTCTGGAATATTCCAGTAAAAGGCGATGTGTTGTTTTTTCTTCTTCGAAACCGAGTGGTTTTCAAAATGCTATAAAAAGGAAATGAAGCGATAAAAACACAATCTGCTTTGCCAATGTTGACTGGAAAATGATTCTTTGATAAGCGATGGGCAGATTAGACACATAATTTAAAACATAGATTAGGCGATATCATAGGCGGAGTTTGAACTTGACGCCAGGGGGTGCAACCATAGATAGATATCTATGGGTGCAACTGCTTGGCGAACTATACCCGCGCGCGCGCGATTTTTTTTGACCTTTATTTTATTATTTTAGCGTTTTTACAATGCCCTAACCCCTAATTTTTTATTTTATTTAGGTAGTACAGCAGCACACACACACACTCACACACACAGCACTACGGGGGATCATTTTTAACTGACTTAGGCTCTAATTATTATTATTCATAGAGACTCTCGAGCAATAATAATTATTACAGCCTCCATTTTTCGTGGACGAAAAATATACCAGGCTATAGATATCAATTTTCCCGAAATAACGCTACCTGCCTCGACAAAATTCGTGCATTGGTTATCCAGATACATTAATTATCATCTCAGAATAAGTGGCTTTGTATCGCGCTGCTGCTGCTGGCCGCGCGTTGCCGTTAACCCTTTCACTGCCAGTGCTGCCACACTACAGAAGGTTCGCCTTATAATGTGACATGATTACTACTATAAAATGAATGTATTGTAAAACAAAACATAATAGAATTCAGATTTGTTTCTCACAATTATTATAATTTTATTAAAATAAAAATAATCTTGATAAAAAAAAAAAAAAAAAAAAAAAAAAAAAGGCAATTTCACCCCCGGCCACCAGGGGGTGCAATGCACCCCCTGAACCCCCATAAACTCCGCCCATGGGCGATATTAACGTTACATGGGCCGTGGACCGTGGCATCAACAGGGTAAAAAGGAAAACACGGCCTGGCACTGAAAGTGTTAAGGGGATGCAGACCAGAGAAAGACGTTTGTCTTGGTTACATCAGGGTCCCCCATTGTGTGTGTGTCCCCCAACCGACCCCACTTCTATGTTTCAATAAATTATTTGCATTTAAAACTATTAACACTGACTCATTCCTTCAGTCCACTCAAAATTATGCTAATATTCCTTATGTTGTTTATGATATTAATTGAAAATAGCATATGAGAGTATTATAGTAATAATAACACATGGCGATATACTAAATGACAGCCAAACATGGCACTGCAACTAAATAACACAAATACAATAGGCACATTTGTGACTGTTACAAATATAACACGTTTTATACTTGTGCTACAAGATTTTGGCCTGTGCTACAAAACTATCAACCTCTGTAGCACCAGTGCTATGTGCAAAAAAAGTTAACGTACAGCCCTGCCTAAACACACTTTATATTTATTGATAAAGGATTTGCACTACAACTCGTACACCTTACTGTAAATTGTACCTAAATTGTACCTCATCCCATTTCTGCTTTGCACTATATAGTATTGTATATTAGTACACTGCATAGTATATTATATGGTAACTCAGTTACGTCTATTCTGCATCGAACATTGTACATATGTCTATACTGAACACTGTGACCTCATTTTTTACTTCTAATTTACATGCTATACTATGTTATTTCATACTTATCTTGTCTAGCACAATCTCTGGAGCGTAACAGTAAGAAGCATTTTGTATAAAAGTATTCTGTACTTCTGTATGACAACTATTAAAGAAACTTGAACTTGAACTTGAACTCGCCAACACTTGAGCGCCAAACCCGAGAAATGTCGAGTTTTCTATTGTTATTTCTTTTATTCGAAATTCCCATTCATAATCCATCGAGGGAGCCTGTGTTATCATTGGGAATGAGTCTGAGATCGCAAACGTCTAATACCGCCGCCTGCCGCCTTGCAGCTGGTATTGCACATCCTTTGAAACTCTCTGGCTTGGGTTGTGCGTCGTTCTAAAAAGTCTGAGTCGGGTTTTTCTTGTCGGGCAGGACAAGTGTTTATAACGCATGGATTGAGGAGAATCAAGCACTCCCGGTTCATGTTCGTTGGTGGATTATGTTGGCAACCCGATCGACATCAATACTTGGAATGGTGATCAGATAATTGGAATATTCTTTTTGGAGTACATCCTAGTCAAGGTAAGGGCTATATGGTATCAATCTTGCGTTGATCCAAGAATCCATTCACTGCGATCTGACAGTATATGTGTAATGTGTGTGTGTAACGTATTCCGTTGGTGGCGATCAAAGCATGGAAAAATGACCCCCCCCCCCACACCCTTTCATGCATTCATGATGAAACATAATACCGATAATATAGCATTGATTTCAGATTGATTGTTGATACAGGCGAGAAACGCCATGGTTTTTAGTGAAATGCACCAAACGCTGCATAGCGTTGTTTTCTGGGATTAGACAGGATTACTCTAAAACTATACTCATATTCACCACGGTATAAAACGGGAATGTGTGGATGAAAAAATTATTTCTTTTTCACAAATTGAATGATAGATACTCGATATCAAATGAGCAATAGTATTATATCCATAGCTATGATATATAATATAGTTTGAGCCCTGCAAACACTGCCATGGGCCTTGGGCTATGGCTGGATGAAAAGCTATCTTTTAAAGCGCATATTGGAAACCTCACAAAGAAACTTAAACTAAAACGTTAGGTTATGACTATAACCAAGTTCTGTTAATTAGGGGTGACGCTTGGCATCACACTGCACTATCTCACGTACGTGCACGCACACTGAATAAATTCCACAAATGTACCTTTAATACCAGTATTAGTCTGACCACACCCCTCATCAGCTTACCTTCATAAGCAGGTGTGTGGTCACCTGCTCTCCTCCTTCCCAAGCTTTCACCACAAGGTGAGGTCAAGGGCTGCAGCGGCCGTCGGATGCCAAGCGTCACCCCTAATTAACAGAACTTGGTTATAGTCATAACCTAATGTTCTGTTCCATTAGGGGCTCTGCTTGGCATCACACTGCACAAAGGGAGGCCAAGCGGAGCCGCTGGCCGACAAATACACCCCGCTGAAGGCCCCCCACAACCAACAGAACAGGAAGGGCCGAGCCCCCCCGACCCCCCCTAATGGAGGGCACCCTCCCTATTAGAGGTTTACCGAGAGGGCGACGGACCCGACCGCGCGAAGAGGCACTCAAGCAACTCAACGCACAGGGTGAGCAGACCGTGGCTTGACCCCACGACTACACCCACGCACAACCCACATGCCACCCGGGAACGAACGTAGGGAACAACCTCGTTACTGCCCCCAGAATCACGGGATCAAGGGCAAACCCAACCCCGTGGCAAGGCCGTAGCAACGGAGCGCGAAGGAAGACCCAGACCCACCAAAAGGACTGGACTCCCTGGAATGGGGGCCCGGAGAAGTCCATGATGCCAGCATCAAGACCCCACCAGGTGGGCACCTAGTGACCCCGCCCCCCACATCGCCAGCGTATTCGGACAAAGGCCCCTCAGCCGAGCGGGCCCTGTCCTCCCCAACAGTACACCGCCTGGAACACAGGCACTGCAACAGGCAGACAGCATGGTCGTAACACACAAGAGTTAACCAACGGAAGCAGGCAGTGCACCGGGAAAAAAGACCAGGCAACAGGCTGTCAACCCAAGCCTGGAGACTGCGGACGAGACAGGCGCCAGAAAGGACAGCTGAACACAGCCGCCCCGGCGGAAGGGGCGTATGCTGGCGTTGTCGCATAACCAAGCCTCCACAGAGAAGGCTGATACGATCGGCATACGTCATGGACGTGCAGGGGCACCCTCAACCGGAGAAACCGGGAGTTGACACTGCAGCAACACACCAGAGAACCAACCACCCAGGCATTACCCTATGCAATGGTTGGTCCCATAACCCCTCAGGAAAGAAACCCCAAAAACACCACTGCCGCAGCCCGCGTTCTGGTTTCCAACAGGGCCATCCCGGGCCTACGGGTCAACAAAACATTACCCCGGACCGGGCCCGGTGATACGGGGAGCACAGGGTCCCCCGAGGAGGCTAAAACCACCCCAACAGGCCCCTCTGCGCCAAGCGCAAGAGAAGAGCGTAAAAAATGGAAGACCAGCCCCAGCACCCCGCACTCGGTATTCCCAGGAGGTCACCCAACCAAGTACCAACCAAGACCAACCTGCACAGCGGCCGAGATCCGACGAGATCGGGCGCGTACAGGTTGGCACGGCCGTAAGCCATTACGACAGTGCAGAATACAACGCACCCAACAAGGGTTCCATAACGCTCAACCCTGTGACACCCGGACCGACCTAGCATCTTTTCCCCCTGAAAAAAACCCAAGTCCCTCAGGGTACCAGAACAGCAGATCTGCATCCCCGGCGGACAACGGGTGTAACTGATCTGGACCAGCGCGACCAGAACCAGTCCCGTGCCCTAACCACGCCGACCTGCCAACCCCAGGAGAAGGGGCAGATATGCGTGTTGATCCCAAAACATAAAAAGAAGGCGCCACCTAGACGTTTCGGTACGAACCGCGCCCGGTGGCCCACCCCTAGGGCGTGAGACCCTTCCCCATATGTCCAGACCCATTCCGTTATCATCCCCTGACATGAACGGGAACCCATCGACAACCACACAGGGTGTCGGAAGAGGAAAAACCCCCATCCCAATTGCTTCATAAAAAACGCTGTTTCAACCCCAAGCAATCAAGGCGCGCCAGTCAGCCAATGCCCCAAAAGAACATCCTGAGCTAGCACTATGTGTGCGTTTGGACATACCCACATCAACAATAGGCCGCTTAGACCACCTTATTGAATCCCCAAGACGCCCAGGGGAACGACAAGAGGGGCGAGATGCAATCAACTCCATGAATGAATGAATGAAAAACTTTACCCAACAGACTGCAGAAAGGGTACAACCCAGTACGGCAATACACACAATTGGTTAAGGGGAGGCAGACCTGAGAAAGACGTTAGTCTTGTTTCCATCAGGGACCCTCATTTCCAATCCATATAGACACATCCAACTCTTTATAATAATAAAGAAAAAGTATCACCCGTATGACCCAACTGCACAGCTGGGAGTAAAAAACCTGTTTTCACATGATTTTAATCCAGTCACTCTTTTTAATCAGAGTGTAAGACCAGACCCTCCCAGAAACACCTTCCCACATGAGTTCATAGTCATGAAAAAGATATGCCAACTGTGAGTCACGTGACCAACCGACTCAAGTTGACACATAAATCGGGCGCAGCAGAACTGTGAGCCCTACGCCCTAAACTCGACACCTTTAAGACACCAACTCATGGAAGGCGTCGCCATAGCAACACCGCTACAACGGGCGGGGAAACCTGCCGGCTCCTGTCATGTAATAGGAGTCGGTAGAATAACCCTCCCCCCCCCCAAGACGTCCCACCGGCTTGGCCCTGACTGGCTCAGCAGAAGAGATCAAAAATCCCCTAAACCAATCAAGTGGGAAAAGGAGGGGTTTATTCGACACCCCCTCCCGAAAAAACACCCTTCATCCCTACACACAGAAAAACAACCGTAGCCATCTTGAAAACCTCCGGTAGAAAGCAATGCATAGCAAAAGCTAATACAATGCCCGCTACCCACAAAAATGTGAACAGGTTTTACAACAAAACACAAGTCGCCTGTGCGTGAATCCTACACCCGTTGACTATGTCGTACATAGGAAAAAAACGCTGATCGAGAGTAAACGGCTAGGCCGTGAAATATGTGTGTACGAGTATTACTGCGACTAAACAACACAGCATTGTGAGACACATATACTTAGTTCAAGCAATGGAATAACACCAGTTTCTACTTGCATGTGGAGCATCAAGCTAATAGAACCTATTACAGAGTGTACGTTGCAGACCTTGCTTAACCTCGTAACACAACACGACTCATCCCACAACATAAAAAGGGCAGATTCATATATACACAACCCCACCATATGAATTGTTTGAAGAAACACACAGTTTGTTCGGCCAAAACACAGTCCCCCTCACATCGGGGAACTTTTTTATTAAACTAAATAAAGTGTTTTAAGGCACAAAATCATAGAGGGGCCGGGGAGGGTGTAGAGGAGAGGGGACACAGAGGGGAAAAAGTCACTCAACGGCATCTGCCACCTCGCGCCGCTCGAGTCTTGCCACCCCGAGGAGCCCCGGAGGGACGGTAGGTTACAGTCTGCTGGACACGACGTTCCCTACCGTCTCCTCCGGTCGTGGATGGGCCGGCGGTGGCAGAAGCGCCGTTTCGTCCCCTGGCCCTCTTGGCAGGGCCAGCAGCGGCGGCGGAGGCAGTGGTAGCGGCGACGGAGACAGCTCGACGTCGCGGAAGCCTTCTGACTCCACCGGCAAGGACGGGAGGCGGAAAATGGGGTTGGAGAATGGACCTCTCCTCTGCCATCTCTCTGCATGTTGAGGTCATCAACCGCAGGGCCTTCCCGAATAGGCCAGCGTCGGAGAGGGCGGCCATCAGAAGAGGAGCTCTCTTCTTCTCTGGCACACGGGCCTGCTCCAGCCAAAGGTGACACTGGCCCAGGGTGGCCAGGGCGCGCACTTTCCCCATGGCTATGGCCAGCACCTGGGAAAGGTGCAGGACAGCTCCCGCAGCCTGGGTGATCTGATCGCATTTCACCTCGTTCAGATCCGTGCCGCCCGTCATTATCCCCGATACAAATCTAGCCAGGTGGGCGATGTTAGACGCCGCAGCTAGCGATTGTGTACCAGCGATGAATGACTGGTCACCCCAATAAGCCAATCGCCTAGCCGATTTCCCCTGGAGGACCGGCTTGCATAGGGGTTCCCACACCATATCCGGACAGAGGAGCGCGGCCATCGGACTGTCAAGCCGAGGCACGCCCTCCCCCATACCTTTGACTAACCCCGACACCCGCGTAACTGGTACGTAGGCGGGAGTTAGTCCCATGATGTTGGACACCGCCTGACCCCGACGAACATAGGCCCCCATCGATGGGAAAAATGGGTAGACAACGTCCACCCCTTTCACTGGGGGACGCTGCCAGGGATGGCCTATGAGGTCATCAGGGACAGGTGCAGGCAATGGCAGCGGCAGCGGCACGCCGTTTGCGGCGGCGGCTACCGCCATGAGCTCGGGAAACAAGGCCCCCAGTTCCCCCTGCGAACCTTCCTCCACCGACCCCGCATCCCTCACATGCAGCAGGCTGCGACTGGTCAAGGAGCCACAGTCTGATGTGGCCGACAGTAGGGCATCCTGCTGATGAGGCCAAGGTGGTTCCTCGACATCCTCGAACAGGGCACCCCATGGAGCCATTTCCCCCCCCTCCGGGGTCTCCTGAGGAGGGATACTCTCCTCCACGGGGCCATCATACAAAAACCCGTCCGCCTCGTCCATGAAGTCCTCAGTCTCCATTGGAAATCCAGAGCCGGACGCATCTTCGCTGGTCTCCAGCAGTTCCCCAAACACAGGCCGTTCGCGCCTGCACGCTACCATCTTGCGACGTGAACGGGCAGATGCGAAAAGTTTGCGTCGCAAATCCTCTGGCTCCAAGACAACCCCCCGTTCACCAACGGGCGATTCCCCAGAACCAGAGGAACCAGAGTCGAGATCAGGCCATCGCCGGAGCGACGGCACCGACCCCTCGGCTCTTCGGTGAGGCAAACTATCCATCGGCTGCCTCCTGGGCTGGGTCGGCAACCACGGAAGTGGCAACAGCCCAGCACCAAGGCGCACGACGGAATGGAGAACCGCTGGTGAAGAGTAGGTCTAGCGGGTCTACTCTCCGCGGAATACATTATGACCCAACTTTTTCTTGTACAACAGATGTGAGAGAAGAAAAAATTAAGCACAATGTAAACCCGTCACAACTCTTTTCAACTAACAACACGTCAAGTGGGGTACTACCGAGGCACTTCCTTGTGGTGAAAGCGAGAAGGAGGAGAGCAGGTGACCACACAACTGCTTATGAAGGTAAGCTGATGAGGGGTGTGGTCAGACTAATACTGGTATTAAAGGTACATTTGTGGAATTTATTCAGTGCGCGTGCACGTACGCGAGATAGTGCAGTGTGATGCCAAGCAGAGCCCCTAATGGAACAGAACTTGTTTTTTTCTTTCGCAACAAACAATGCTTTTCTTTTGAGGCCAGAAAGAAACTTGTTCAAGCCACATTCTTGTCTGTAATTGACTATGGTGACATAATATATATGCATGCTGCCTCTTCAATGCTAAAAAAGCTAGACAGTGTGTATCATGCTTCTCTGCGCTTCATCACTAGTGGCAAAGGGCTTACTCACCATTGTGTGCTTTACCAAATGGTAGGATGGACCTCTCTGTACGTACCGAGGAAATCCCACATGTTTGTTTTTATATAGGCCATCCTAGGGAAGCTTCCCCTATATCTTTCCAACCTAATTAGCTTTGCCTCTAGCAGCTACCATACCAGGTCCACAAGATGGCTACTTTTAAAAAACCAGAGAATAAACACTGAACTAGGAAGAACAGCTTTTTCAAGCTTCGCACCTTGGGCATAGAATGGGCTACAGGACCATATCCACTTAGATACCCTGGTCTCTCTGTGCGAATTTAAATATGTATTACATAACTTCCTACAAGAAGAATGTCGCTGCTTTCTGTAGTCGGGTCCCAACTGAAAAACTGCAAAATTACTGTATTACCCTGTATTTTACTGTCGTACACTTTTACTATTATGTAGACTATTCTGTTTTGTGTTTTTGTGTTTACATGTGATGTATTGTATATTGTATACATGCACTTTTATTATGTTCTTGTGTGATGTATCGCACATTTTATTGCTGTCTGATATATTGCAAATGTTATTGCTGTCATCTTGGCCAGGGCCCCGTTCCTCGTACCTGGATAACTGAGTTAGCCGGATAACTTTAACTGGATAACTGAGTTAGCCGGACTTTCCGGTTCCCCGTACCTGGATTTTCCAAATCACCATGACAACAGATCCAAAAGTTTGAGCCTGGTCGAAAGCAGAGTTTAAGTTCAAGTTAGCCTGAACCATCGCCACGCCCCTGCAAAGAAGTGACAGCCCGTTTCCTGAAATTATTCCCACAGTCTACGATCTGCATTATACCATTCTGAATTACGTTTTTGTGCTCCATTCTTCCAGAGGGGGCTTTTGAAATGTAAAATAGACCCAAAATGCTGATACTAAATTCACTTTGTCCTAAATAATGCACGTTATATATACCGTGGCGCTCGCTCGTGCGATGTACACATTATGTGGTTATTTTAATTGTAACTGGGATTAAGATGTCTGATGAGATGCGCTGTTTGACGGATTTGAGAAATTGAATGAGCCGTTGACGTCACATTAATGAATGAGGATAAAGAGATAAAACTTCATTCAAAACAAAGAATATTCTAAACACGGGTCTCTCGTTCATTAATGTATAAACAATGAATTTATCCCATCTGGCACAGTGGCTCAGCAGTAGTGCTCAATCCTGGAAACCTGGCGACCGGGGTTCGAAACCCCGTCTTTCCAATATAAATTTTTGGAATATAATATTAATGATTATACGCAAAGGTAGCATAGTTTTAAGTTAAAATATTATAAATCTACATGCATTGAGGATGTCATTCTTTATATAGCTCTCAACGTGCACCAAATTGAATTATTCCTATATTGCAAAAAGAAGGAGACGACTGGGTCTCGAACCCGGGTCGTCTGCGTGAAAGTCAAAAGAACAACCCGTTAGACCACAGAGAAGATAAGTAAAAGATCGACCATACATCAATCAATGGGTAAGGGAGCCGTATCGTTATTCTGTATAACAGTTTTACTAATTATTTTCGCTAGCAAGATCTCATTTGATTATTCAATCCAGCAGGCAAGTTTAAAGAAATATAATCTGATTGATTGAGGTAATGAGGGACTTGAAATTAGCCTATAGATAACGCATTTAACTTGTCGGCGAGGCGATTGAGCCGTACTGCAATATGTTAATAAAGTTCTAAATCAATTAATCAATCAATGCCGCTAGAGAATCAGATTCTCTGCTATCGATACGTGCTGGCTTTTCAACTGAAGCGGCCGCGCGCATTTAGCCTGGGTCGCAAGTCTGGCTTGAGTTAACGAGACTGAATCCACCTTCGAGGAACAGGAAAATCCCGACTTCAAACATCGGGTTAACTGAAGCTGGATAATGACATCTTGATCGACTTAGTTGAACCAGGTACAAGAAACAGGGCCCAGGTCTCCCTTGCAAAAGAGATCTTGTATCTCAATGGGACTTCCTGGGTAAAAATAAATAAAAAATAAATAAAATGTATTCCTATTCTTTAAAGCGGTGGCCTTCTTACCACACGGTACACAGCGACCTCTCGCTTCCAATGAGTTAATTAATAATAATAATAATAATAATAATAATAATAATAATAATAATAATAATAATAATAATAATAATAATAATAATAATAATAATAATAATAATAATAATAATAATAATAATAATAATAATAATAATAATAATAATAATACAACTTTATTTGTATATCATCTTTCATACAAGAATTGCAGCCAATACCTACTGTACACACAGTGATGTAACTGATATCAATCTTCCAACAATTTCCAAAATGTTCCTCCCTATTGCTTTTTAAACCCAATTGTTTTAAAAAAATAGTTTTCAGTGAGATTTTATTGTACATGAAACGCGAAAGCTGGGTTGTGATGGCAGCAGAATGTTAGGATGTGTAAGATCCTCTCTGAAGGTCAAGGGTCAAGCTCAGGTGGCGTCACTCTATTGTAATGTCGGCCTGTGAGGCCCCTTTGACACGTGTAACTGTGATTAAGGCCGATAATGTTACACTTACACTTGATCTGACTATAATATGAATATGACCCCAACTGGCCAGACGGGGGCACTGTAATTCAAGGTCAAATTTGCAGAAAAGTTAAAAGGCTATACATAATCTCCCTCACCATTTTACTATAGTTGTGAAATATGTATATGTATATGTGTTTGTATGTATCTACACACACACACACACACACACACACACACACACACACACACACACACACACACACACACACACACACACACACACACACACACACACACACACACACACACACACACACACACACACATACACACACACATACACAAACATTCAAACGCACACACACACACACACACACACACACACACACACACACACACACACACACACACACACACACACACACACACACACACACACACACACACACACATGCACATTCACACATACATGTGTATAGCAGCAGTGGTGTTACAAGGCTGAGGTTTGGCCAAAGGGCTGTTTTGTTTCCACCATGGTCCCTGACAGGATTCTGTATTATTCTGGTTGTCTGAGAGCCAGCAGCTAAAATCCACCACCCACTAGCAGGAGAAAGAAGGAGACAGATAATGGAGTGGGTATGTAGGGGAGGGAGGGGGGCTGCAGAGCAGAGAGATACAAAGCGAGAGAGAATGACACAGAGAGGGGGGGTTGAGAAAGAGAGAGTGTTTGTAGAGGTATGGAGGGGAGGGATAGAGAGGAGAGAGAGAATGATGGAAGAAATGGAGTTGAAGTATGGAGGGTAGATAGAGCAAAGGAGAGAGAGTGTAGAGGTGAGTCAAGTCAAGTCAAGAGTTTTATTTGTCACCGCATACAAGTATACAATGAAATGCGGGTGGTCTTGCCCGCGACGATGTGCAATACAGTGGTACAACATATAATAGAATCCAATAAAAAACAACATTGTGCAATAAACAGGTAACAGGTAACATGGTGTGACATCTCGGTATCTGTACATAGTTATTTACAGAGCATATAGGACATGCTAGGTAGCTTTAGTAGTGCAATACACTGTTCCTGTTGTTATACTAGTTTAAAGTGTCCTTTCCTCTTGGCCATAAGTGTGCGTGTGTGCGGCATGAGTGTGTGCCCGCTCTTGTTAAAGTGTTAAAGTGGCTGCTAGTGTGTGAGTGTGCACAGCGTGCATGTCGTGTGTGTGCTCATGTGTGCTTGTGTGTGGATAGTTCAGTGTTCTGTGGCACTCAATGTTCATTGTTCAAGGCTCTGATGGCCTGGGGGAAGAAGCTGAGCCTAAGCCTCTCCGTCCTAGTGGCTGGAGTTCGCAGGCGTCTGCCTGACCTCAGCAGCTGGAACAGGCTGTTATTGGGGTGGTGGGGGTCTTTCATTATCCTGCAGGCTCTGGATTTGCACCTCTTGTTGTATAGAGCCTGCAGGGGAGGTAGCGCAATACCCGTGGTACGCTCGGCTGAGCGCACCACTCTCTGTAGGGCCTTCTTGTCCTGTGCCGTGCTGTTTCCATACCAGGCAGTGATGTTTCCGGTCAAGATGCTCTCTACAGCTCCTGAGTAGAAGGACTGGAGTATCTTCCCCGATACTCTGAACTTCCTTAACTGTCTCAGGTGGTAGAGGCGCTGCTTCGCTTTCTTTACTACTGTGTCTATGTGTGTTGACCATGTCAGATCCTCTGAGATGTGAACCCCCAGGTACTTAAAGCTGCTCACCCTGTCCACGGTAGCCCCGTTAATCATCAGCGTTGTGTGTGTGTCTCCTGCTGTCCTCTCCTATAATCCACGATCAGCTCCTTGGTTTTACCAATGTTCAGGAGCAGGCTGTTGTCCTGGCACCAGCGTTCCAGTACCTCAACCTCCTGCCGGTAGGCCTTCTCGTCGTTGTCCGAGATCAGCCCCACCACCACCGTGTCGTCTGCGAACTTCACTATGGAGTTGGAGCTGAACTTGGCCACACAGTCGTGTGTGTATAGTGAGTACAGCAGGGGGCTTAGAACACAGCCCTGGGGGGACCCGATGCTCAGGGTGATGGTGTTGGAGGTCTGACCCCCCACCCTGACCGCCTGGGGTCTTTCGCTCAGAAAGTCCAGTACCCAGGCGCTCAGGGCGGAGCTCAGACCCAGCTCGATCAGCTTGTCCACCAGTCTGGTGGGGACTATGGTGTTGAACGCTGAGCTGTAGTCAATGAACAACAGTCTCACATAGCCCCCCTTCTGACGGTCAAGGTGGGAGAGAGTGCTGTGAGGAGGGGAGGAGGGAGAGAGAGGGTGTAGAGGTGAGGAGGAGGGAGAGAGGGTGTGTAGAGGTGAGGAGGAGGGAGAGAGGGTGTGTAGAGGTGAGGAGGGGAGGAGGGAGAGAGAGGGTGTAGAGGTGAGGAGGGGAGGAGGGAGAGAGGGTGTAGAGGTGAGGAGGGGGGAGAGAGGGTGTAGAGGTGAGGAGGGGAGGAGGGAGAGAGAGGGTGCAGAGGTGAGGAGGGGAGGAGGGAGAGAGAGGGTGTAGAGGTGAGGAGGAGAGGAGGGAGAGAGAGGGTGTGTAGAGGTGAGGAGGAGGGAGAGAGAGGGTGTAGAGGTGAGGAGGGGAGGAGGGAGAGAGAGGGTGTGTAGAGGTGAGGAGGAGAGGAGGGAGAGAGAGGGTGTAGAGGTGAGGAGGGGAGGAGGGAGAGAGAGGGTGCAGAGGTGAGGAGGAGGGAGAGAGGGTGTAGAGGTGAGGAGGGGAGGAGGGAGAGAGGGTGTGTAGAGGTGAGGAGGAGGGAGAGAGAGGGTGTAGAGGTGAGGAGGAGGGAGAGAGGGTGTGTCGAGGTGAGGAGGAGGGAGAGAGGGTGTGTAGAGGTTAGGAGGGGAGGAGGGAGAGAGAGGGTGTAGAGGTGAGGAGGGGAGGAGGGAGAGAGAGGGTGCAGAGGTGAGGAGGGGAGGAGGGAGAGAGAGGGTGTGTAGAGGTGAGGAGGAGGGAGAGAGGGTGTGTCGAGGTATATATATATATATATATATATATATATATGATCATACTATATTAGCCCACACAGTAGCCTGCAAAATCAGTTTTGGGTCGTAGGAAAAAAGGTATTCTGAGAAGCCTCCAGAGAGTGAATTGAAGCACCATGCAGACAGCCGGCAGTTAGTGTGTCTGTTTGAACCTGATCAGTGGAGACGGGGACATGCTGTGTTTAAACAGTACAGTATGTGACAAAGAATCTAAAAATTGTTAAATATAGACTTTCACTTACATGTAGATTTATCTCTATGTGGTATATTACAAACACTTCTTTGCCCCTTAGGGGTGGGGCGATTTCATAGTTATAATATATTTAGTATTTTCCCTATAAGAGGTATTCAGCCCCCTTCACTCTCCACAGTTTTGTATTGTAGACTGTAGGATTAGATGCATGTATTTTTTCTACACAATACCCCAAAACACGTCTTTAGAATAACTTGTATTTTTTCTAAATGGACTGTATTTACAACTTCTGCCCCACACTCTCACATTCACCCATTTATGGTTAACGCAACCATGCAAGGTGCCAACCTGCTCGTCGGGAGCAGTTAGGGGTTAAAGCCCAACTTGCAGGTTAAACCCTACTCTGCAATTATGGGTAGTTTACATCATTGGTATCTGTGAAGTGCCACAGAACAAGTGACACTTTTGGACAATGACATCCTGAATCGTTCCTATATGACCAGTATAAATCTTTAAACTGAACTCTGGAAAGATAGCTCTATGATGGCTCTACTTATAAAAAATGGAACTGAGCCTTTAATGTCTCCATAGAAGGGGCCTGTTGTCTGTGAAAAACAGTGAAAAGGGAGTCAACCTGCGGAATGTGGGCCTCAGAAGAGGCGAGAGAGCAGTAAAATGTTAACCCTTTCAGAAGGGAAGGGAATTAAAGGTTGAGGGTTGAAAGCCAGGAGTCCGGAAACTATTGAGGAAATCTTAAAAGAAAAAACTATATAACAATTAAATGTTTAATGTGTACAGTAAAAGTTTTCATAAATGGCATGCTTATAATTGACTGTCAGTAGAGAATTATACTAAAAGAATGATGTGTAAAACTGTTTGTCTGGAGGGAACCTTTAAGAAATCCTATGGAGGGCGGCCTCGTGCATGGTACCATGTCACGTGGTCACCACAGACAAAGCCGTTGTCTGTTTTGAAGGAATAAGGGACTTTCTGTTACTTAAAACCACTAGGTAACTAGCAGTAACGTTAGTACAAAGAAGGAGGAGTTAATACGAATTATGTATTGTATTTTGGTTTGCTAAACAAACATGACAACCCTGTGACATCACTGTGTTTAGACCAATCGGAAAATATGGTACAATGTCGATAAAAAGAGACGGTTGCTCATTCAAGGGCCAGACTTTTTGGTGTGAGAGGAAGATGCTGCTGCCAGACACGGGGCACAAGCCGTACAATGATGAGATGTTCTGTTTTCTGCTTATTTTAAACTGAATTGGAAATTTTCCACTTCAGTCTCTTCTTGTAACTAGCTTTTTCTAATTAAAAATACCTCTTTATAAATATCCTTTGTATCCTTTCTTCTGACCAGACGGTCGGACGGCCGGGTAAGCATGAAATGTGTTTTGCCTTGTAACTTCACCCTATTGCGTTTTGATTAATGATAAAAACTTTAGAAGTGGGGCTTTATCCATACGGAGGCCTAAAGAGAAATATGTCAACCACGCGGTCCAGTAATGTGCCTGATTTATGATGTAAAAAACCTCCTGAGTAAGGCTTTAGCCAGACGGAGTAAAAGGAGACATATGATTATGTATTAAGGCAAAATAGAATAAGTGGCTTTATCCCTGCATTAAGGACTAAAGGTGGATTCTGTATAATGGGATTATCAAGTAATGCCATACAGTAAACTCTACGGCGAACCGAGTAGATTAAAGCAAAATAAAGAAAAGTAAATATACCCCGCAACTCCAATCAATCAACTGTATTACTGGAGGGGACGGGGGGTGCCTGTGTGTGAGCCGAGGTCTGCTGAGTTTAAGCCCTGAACGTTATAGACAAATTGAGTCCTAGATGTCCCACACTTCGCAGGACGCTGCTTGAAGCTGGGATTCGGACCAATGAGTTATGGGATAATCAATCTGACCTCGGTTTACGACCGGTGCTTAACAGTATCTAATTTAATTTTTTTTTTTTCTCCATTTGACGCCGGACATTTCATTCAGAAATGGTTAAAAAGGTCCATGCACGAATAACATGCACGAGCAAATCTAAAAGCTTATCAGACGCTAGCACGGCCGTGACGTCACTTCAGGAAATGTATGCCTTATGCCCGTCCGGGTCATAGTACTACTGGATAATTGGCACTGGCTAACGTTAGCATTATGTCTACTGTCGTGAACCATTTTAGATCGGGGCATGTAGAGGAGTTTGGGGAACGAGTAAAATCATGTGCAGGTCCTCTTCTCAGACCTGTGTGGCAAAGCACTGCACACGCATCATGCAAGCTACAGTACACGTCGCTGCATGTTGATCAATGGTGGCCCACTCGGTGCATCACAGTGGGCTACTATTGTGCTAACAACGTGCCGCGGCGTCCGGCTTGTCGGCCGGCATGAGTGCTCGATTTGGGGTGGTTCTCTCCTCTTTGTGTGCCCCCGTCCTCGCGGGTGTCCTGCCGGGGAGCTTGTGGACGCGACAACAGCGGCGGCCGTAGGGTGTTTGAGCCTGTAGCGTTAGTTAGCTCATAGCTATCGTGTACCACTAGCCTTTACGGGCTCGAGCACCCAGCGGCTGCCGCTGTTGTCGCGTCCATAGGCTCCCCGGCAGGGTACCCGTGGGGACGGGGGTGTACAGAGAGGAGAGAACCATTTTGGGGCGCACGTTCATGCCGGCCAGCGAGCCGGACGTCGGGATATGTTGTTAGCACAATAGCTACCAAGCTAAGCTATGTTAGCTTCTAACGGTGTACACAATATGTACAATGACACAATGATTTACATTATTACAAATATGGTAACGTGGTTGTGGCTTTTACAAATAGTGGTTAGCTTTAGAGATGGATGGCTATGATCACGGAGCAATAGTGTTGTTAGGTGAAACAGATACATTTTCATTCGGCTAGTAGTAGCAAGGCTCTCTGCCTGCAGTGCCTGCCACTAGCTGTGTGTGACTCTCAGAGCCCCCTGGTGAGCCCCCTGGTGCTCTGCACCTCTTGTGACGACATCATTTCGATTACACGTGCACGTTATGAACCATTGATTAAAATATCCACGTGCGTGGTGATTGTGTTGGGCAGACAAAATGTTTGATAAAAACGCTAAAACTGGGTCAATTTCAATAAAAAAAATTCCTTCTTCATGAAAGTCACCGTTGGCCTAGTCCACATTGTTTATTGAACAAAAATACAACATGCAAGTTGGCCTTTAAGGGGTCTTGCTCAAGGAGACTTCGACATGCTGCTGCCCGGGAGGAGCCAGAATTGAACCTGGAACCTTCTGATGCAGACGAGTGCTCTATAAAAATGTCAAGAACCAGTATAATGATGTTAATTCAGTTAGAAAAAGCCTATTGTGGAATGTTAAAGGAACACGCTAACATTTGGGGAAATTAGCTTACCGTCTTCTCCAGAGAGAGACAAGAAGATAGATACCAGTTTCCCCTCTGTGCATTCAGTAAAAAGCTAGGTTAGCCTAGCTTAGCACAATGAATGAAAGCGGACAGTGACGGGTAGCCTAGGCATTGTCCAACTAACACCTCTCCCGAAGACTAACCGGCACTGTCCGCTTCCATTCATTGTGCTAAGCTAGGCTAACATGCAGCCAGATAGCTTTCTACTGAACGCACAGAGAGGAAACTGGTATCTAACTTATTGTCTCTCTCTGGGGTGACAACAAGGTGACAGAGCGGAGATTCTGTCCCACAAATCTACTACTGTCTCTCATTAAACACTGTGCCAAGTTAGCTTGGTGTATTGAAGCACAGACAAACACACACACACAGACACCGGACGTTTCCGCGGGGTCACAGAAGAGAAGGATCTGTATTTACTGTCAGAAGGATCCGCCCCTTCCTGACAAAAGAAGCCACCCAACTCCTCGTCCAATCAACAGTTGGCCGGCTGATTAATCCGTCTATCACTAATTGTAATACTTTCAATTACATGCTTTCAAATGTAAACTAATGCAAGGGGACCAGTGTGATTGGTTGCTATTGGAGATTAACAATGGTTTACCTGTGTTTCTTAGGTGATAAATATATTGTCAGTTTTTGCGGATGTTTTTGAACCACTAAAATGAACTAAATAGTAGTAAACGTTACTTGTGTGTGGACTAGCTAGCTGGTATCCTTTACAACTACTGACCACTGACAAACTGACTGATGGGCCAATCAGGGTAACCTGAGTAGATTATGCAACCTATTCAGGGAAGCAGATTGGATATCTGAAATGATTTGATTCTGTTTATATCCAGGGGGATAGTGATCAAAGAGCTTCAGCATTTTAACAACAACAACAACAACAACAACAACAACAACAACAATATTTCTAACATTTTGAAAATGTCCATGCCCATTATTTTCCCGTCAAAATGTAGCTTAACCCTTTCACTACTGCACTACCAAATGGTTAACCCTTTCACTGTGACAATACAGAAGGTTAACCCTTTCACTGCCACATGACAAAGGGTTAACCCTTTCACTACCACACTACAGAAGGTACAACTCTTTGCTATCACACTACAGACGGTTCATTCTAATTCTTGTGAATATACTTCAGGGAGTAGAACTATACCTGTGATATATGGTTTTTGAAAAACCTGTACAGGTTTGGCGGTTTGGCTGTTAGGGACTGTTATTAAGTTGATTTCAGTCCATTCACCCATTTGACCTGAGCTGAAATAGAAATTACCTTCCATTTCTGAGTGAAACCACACTCCTCACCATAGAGATTGAATTTATAGAGAGAACCTGTGCTGGTGTATGATTGTAATCTCCTTTGGATGAGCTGAAATGGTTGTCTTGGAATTTTTGATAATGCTGTCATAGAAATGACTCCTTTCATGACTAGACAATTATACCCAGAATTATAAGAAGAGGACGGGTCAGTGTAATCATAGAAAAGTTGGAAGATGGCTTCCTCTCTTACCACTGGGAGACAGATAGCATTGTAAGAAGTAGCGTTGTCTTCCAGAGCTGAATAGCTTTGCTGTTGTGGAGTTGAATGGGGATAGGAGAGGGGTTGCTACTGCTGGCCACACTTGAGTCTCTGCAAAGAGATGTCTTCAGAAATATACACTATAATAAGTGCTTATACTGTATAGCTATTTGCAAATCTTTGCAGCTCTGAGTATGGCCACATATTGGTACGCACAGAAATTAGTGGTTGCCAGCAGCTGCCAATCAAAAGGAGGTAAGCTGATTGGTCAGCTGCATTCTTGGCAGCTGAACACAGATGGGGAAAGCCCTGCTCTTTCCAATATAATGTCCACTATATACCAACAAAGTAGATCAAACATGAACCTAACAACCCTTAGAGCAGTGGTCACCAACCTTTTTAAGCCCAAGATCACTTTTTTTTTGGTGAAGGCAAGATCTACCTATTGAAGCGTTAAAAGAAAAAGACAGCCAAGATTGTACTTTAAACTAAATGACTTTTATTTGCCTGTATTCTAATTACATGCAATGCATTGGTCCAACATTAAAACGTCAAGGTAGAACTGTAATATGTACTTTCTCAATCAGTGCTAAGTGCAGTCATCTTATGCAGCATCACTTTTCACATCAAAACAAAAGTAGAACTGTAATGTGGACTTCTCATATTATTAACATTGACAAACATATTTACAATTAGCATTTTATAAAGTAGAACTGTAATGTGTACCTTCTCAGTCAGTGCTAAGTGCAGTCATCTTATGCAGCATCACTTTTCACATCAAAACAAAAGTATAACTGTAATGTGGACCTTCTCCTATTAATTAACATTGCCAAACATATTTACAATTAGCATTTTATAAAGTAGAACTGTAATATGTACTTTCTCAGTCAGTGCTAAGTGCAGTCCTCTTATGCAGCATCACTTTTCACATCAAAACAAAAGTAGAACTGTAATGTGGACCTTCTCCTATTAATTAACATTGCCAAACATATTTACAATTAGCATTTTATAAAGTAGAACTGTAATGTGTACTTTCTCAGTCAGTGCTAAGTGCAGTCCTCTTATGCAGCATCACTTCTCACATCAAAACAAAAGTAGAACTGTAATGTGGACTCAATTTATTAACATTAGAAAATGCTAATTGTAATATGTTTGTCAAAGTAGAACTGTAATATGTACTTTCTCAGTCAGTGCTAAGTGCAGTAATCTTATGCAGCATCACTTTTCACATCAAAACAAAAGTATAACTGTAATGTGGACTCTCAGGGAAATATTAAAAAAAATTAAATAAAGATTTTACATTTATTTTTTTCAGGGAAAGATATACAGGGAAGGTCTCAAAGATCGACCAGTCGATCAAGATCGACGGGTTGGTGACCACTGCCTTAGAGGACCACTTTGCCTATTTTCAACTATATCTCTATTTACCTAGCGATGCAGCTGGATTCGTGAGATCAAACCAGCTGGTGCATCAGGTTATACAGTATCTCTGTTCATCATAGACATACTTGTAAGCACCAAACAAACGTTGTCAGTGCTCTCTAAGACTAAGAACATGATAATTGACTTCAGACACAACCCTGATCATCAAGCCAGTGTAGCTAGTGTAATTCACGATGAGGACGTCCAGATTGTTGAATCGTACAAATACCTCGGAACTGTGTTTGACTGTAAACTGAAGTTCAACTTAAATACAGAGTCTATTGTTAAAAAAAGGTCAGCAGAGGATCTACCTGCTGAGAAAGCTGAACTCTTTTAATGTTAGTGCGAAGATCCTGAGCACTTTTTATAGTTCTTTTATTGAAAGCCTCCTAATTTTTTCTTTTATCTGCTGGTTCAGTGGCCTGTCTATTAAAGATAGGAACAGCCTACAGTACATAGTGAAAGTGTGCTCCAAAATAATTGGAGTAAAACAGAGAGACCTATGTTCTCTCTGGACGGACCAGGTGGTCAAGAAGGGGACGAGCGTCACTAATCAACCCCTCCGCGCTCTGTCTCAGCGGTTTTCACTGTTGCCTTCTGGCCGCCGTTATGACGTCCCACCAAGTAGGACCAACCGCTACGCCAAATCTTTTGTCCCCTCGGCTATCAGACTTTTAAACACAGACAGTAGTCATTTTAAGTAGCCTTTTGCACTTGGTTGTCTGTTTTTACTTTTACTTTGCTGGATTGTGTATCACATGGAGTGTTTTTTTTGTTGCCGTGCTGTCGTTGAGATGTTTTTGTTGTTTGTCCTTGTTGCTTGTTGTGTATGAAGCTGCAAATATGAATTGCCCCACGCAGGATCAATAAAGTTGTCTGAATCTGAATCTGAATCTGAGTCTGAATCTGAATCTCTGTATCTTGGTCTTCACCGTCTTCCATCCTCTATGCCCTGATGATGCAGTCACAGTCCGGGCAGCAGCACTGACGAATACCGTGGTGGTTATCCTGGTTTCAAGTCACCTAAGAGGCCATTTGAAACCAGGAAAGCAAACACTGTCGTCTATGGGGCCTGCCTGTGTCACTGGGCCTGCCTGTGTCGCTGGGCCTGCCTGTGTCCCTGGCCCTGCCTGTGTCCCTGGGCCGCGTCTATATTAATCCCAGCCGAAGAGTGCAAGAGCGCTTCCGCATTCTTCGCCATACGCCAGTACGGTAATGCACATTTCCTTTTCCTTCACCCAGGTGCTCGCCGCGCATGCGCATGAGGTCGCCGCTTGGTTCGACGCGAGACCCCCATTCAACACTAATCACAGATGCCAGAACGCACCATATTAAACGCTGGTCAATCACATTAATACTATATGCTATTGCTATATATTGCTATTGCTATTATGCTACTAATACGGTATATATATACACGCAACGCGTTAAACGCTGGTCAATCACATTAATACTATATATGCTATTGCTATTGATATATATTGCTATTGCTATATGCTATTAATACTAATACGGTATATATATACACGCGACGCGTTAAACGCTGGTCAATCACATTAATACTATATGCTATTGCTATATATTGCTATTGCTATATGCTATTAATACTAATACGGTATATATATACACGCGATGGACGCAGCAGGCGATCACTGTTACTGTTATTCAGCCACGCCAGCCGCCGCGCCGCAGCCGTGCAAGAGGTACATGATTGATTGATTGATTGTGTAGTGACTGTAAATAATTCACACAGAACTGTTGTTGGGAATAGTAGTTCCCCCCGGACGATATTGTGTGTAGCACTTCCTGCCTCGAGCATTCATTCCTTCTACCTATCGATTCGACTACGTTGACATTGTTGTTATGCTGCTGTTGAATAAAGGAATTAGGTTCAACTTCGATACATCATTCTACCTATCGATTCGACTACGTTGACATTGTTGTTATGCTGCTGTTGAATAAAGGAATTAGGTTCAACTTCGATACACCGCCTCCGACTCCTTTATCCCAACTACTGAGCTAACATGAAGCTAACTACTGAGCTAACATGAAGCTAACTGCTGAGCTAACTACTGAGCTAACATGGAGCTAACTACTGAGCTAACATGAGCTAACTGCTGAGCTAACATGAAGCTAACTACTGAGCTAACATGAGCTAACTGCTGAGCTAACATGAGCTAACTGCTGAGCTAACTGAGCTAACATGCAGCTAACTGAGCTAACTAAGAGGTACGCGATTGATTGATTGATTGACATGTATTCCATAATATGTAAAGTACATGTGGTCCTCGTTTGGATAATATGTAAAGTACAGTTGACAGCTGTGTTGTGTTAACGTTGCAATGTACAGGGAAAACGTTATGGCGTTGCGAGTGAATCGCGTCGCGATAATATACATGTATTCCATTTCGGCGTCTGAGCGGGGGAAAAGAAAATGCGCATTCGGAGGGCGTTACCGGGGCCAATCAGGGCAAAATGCGGAAGCGCTCTTGCACTCTTCGGCTGGGATTAATATAGACGCCCCTGGGCCTGCCTGTGTCACTGGGCCTGGCCCTGCCTGTGTCACTGGGCCTGCCTTTGTCCCTGGGCCTGCCTGTGTCACTGGCCCTGCCTGTGTCACTGGCCCTGCCTGTGTCACTGGGCCTGCCTGTGTCACTGGGCCTGGCCCTGCCTGTGTCACTGGCCCTGGCCCTGCCTGTGTCACTGGCCCTGCCTTTGTCCCTGGGCCTGCCTGTGTCACTGGGCCTGCCTGTGTCACTGGGCCTGGCCCTGCCTGTGTCACTGGCCCTGCCTGTGTCCCTGGGCCTGCCTGTGTCACTGGGCCTGGCCCTGCCTGTGTCACTGGACCTGCGTGTGTCACTGGACCTGCCTGTGTCACTGGGCCTGGCCCTGCCTGTGTCACTGGGCCTGGCTGTGTCACTGGGCCTGCCTGTGTCACTGGCCCTGCCTGTGTCCCTGGGCCTGCCTGTGTCACTGGGCCTGCCTGTGTCACTGGGCCTGGCCCTGCCTGTGTCACTGGGCCTGGCCCTGCCTGTGTCACTGGGCCTGGCCCTGCCTGTGTCACCGGCCCTGCCTGTGTCACTGGCCCTGCCTGTGTCACTGGGCCTGGCTGTGTCACTGGGCCTGCCTGTGTCACTGGGCCTGGCCCTGCCTGTGTCACTGGGCCTGCCTGTGTCACTGGGCCTGGCTGTGTCACTGGGCCTGGCTGTGTCACTGGGCCTGGCCCTGCCTGTGTCACTGGGCCTGCCTGTGTCACTGGACCTGCGTGTGTCACTGGGCCTGCCTGTGTCACTGGGCCTGGCCCTGCCTGTGTCACTGGGCCTGGCCCTGCCTGTGTCACTGGGCCTGGACCTGCCTGTGTCACTGGGCCTGGCCCTGCCTGTGTCACCGGGCCTGGCTGTGTCACTGGGCCTGGCCCTGCCTGTGTCACTGGGCCTGGCCCTGCCTGTGTCACTGGGCCTGGACCTGCGTGTGTCACTGGGCCTGCCTGTGTCACTGGACCTGCCTGTGTCACTGGGCCTGCCTGTGTTGCCGGGTGTCGGATTTGGGCTGAAGAACAGAGCCTTCAAGATACAGAGAGAAGTAAATGTGTATATAAATAAGCATGTTACACTGTGACATAGAGATATGGTTGAAATCGCACACATATCTCGCACATAGACATTGACACCTCAACCAAGGTTCTCTGAGCCTGTGAGGAAGGAAAGCATGTTAAAAGGGAGTGAGCGTTTGGGACTGAAACATCCTTGAACCTCTGTCAGGTGGATTAATTGTTTTACTGGATGTTATTTGACTGGGGACTTCTCAAAACAATTTCAGACATTCGAGTCTTGAGAGGGTGCTATGCATGGGGCCGCCAACCTGAGGGGCAAAGCAATCTAGTTGATTGCTAAAAATACATATGCTAATTTGTTCCATCTCTGGTTAGAGTGTGTGTGTGTGTGTGTGTGTGTGTGTGTGTGTGTGTGTGTGTGTGTGTGTGTGTGTGTGTGTGTGTGTGTGTGTGTGTGTGTGTGTGTGTGTGTGTGTGTGTGTGTGTGTGTGTGTGTGTGTGTGTGTGTGTGTGTGTGTGTGTGTGTGTGTGTGTGTGTGTGTGTGTGTGTGTGTGTGTGTGCATCCGTCCGTCCGTCCGTCCGTCAGTGATTGGTTGGTTGGTGAGTCTCTGGTCAATGTTAACATCGTAACAGTTATCCAACCTGCACAACCAAAATAAGCTTTAAAATAACAATGATTGGTCTGAAGCTGAACATGCATATACAAATGTGTATATAAAAAAAATAATATATATATAATAGAACTATAAAGTGTAAGAGGATGCGTTAATAACAAAACTATTTGTGTCATTGTAACACATTTGAATGCCCAAATTCCGAATTGTATTGACCATAAACGTGGGGTGTACCTTCTTTTTTTATTTGATTTGTCAAAAAAAAGGGAGAAATATGTGGAGGATATTTTCACTAATATAAATCAGGAGATACAGTATATCTGTTTTACTCCACTGTTTACAAACATTCCCAAGTGTAAACAAACCTTGATAACGCTTTATATTAAGGTCCTTGTAATAAGCGTTAGTTAACAGTAGTCAATAGGTAATAAGGTCCTTATAAGATGCTTATTAACAGTATTATGTGTTAATAAGAGTATATTAAGTGTTTATAATGGCGTCATACGCACGTTATTTAAGACATTTATAAGCACTTATAAGGAACTTGTTAACAATGTTAATAAAAGCCTTATGAATGTATTGTTTATAATAACATTACAAACACATTTATTGAGTCTTACTTAACTTGTGTAATTGTTTTCACATTGCTTTATTAAGGTAAAGAATGATTTGCTTATTATTCATTTATTAGCAGTTATATGCACTTATTAACAGTTAACTACACAGCTCCGCCATCTGGAAAGAGAACTATGTTGAATTTATGATTATATTAACCTTATATATTCCTGATTATAATGGAAGCCCTGGACGAAGTCAATGTGTTGCAGGAAACCAGACACTAGAGTTAACAAGTTATGTTTGTGTAACATTAGCTTGGCTAATCTGCATCTAGGCTCCAAAACATCAGTCACTTTCTCTTTTCCCCCTAGAATCACACACCAAATTTGGCCTTTTTCCCTTGCTTGATCTAACAACAAGCATTTAAAATTGATAGAAAATGCAGACAACTGAGAGAAATACTTCCTTGTGTCTGTAAACATGGGCTACGTGCACTTTTGAATCCTTCCCACCTGAAACACTGGTGAACAAATATTTAGTTCCACAAACACAATAAAAAATAGTGCTTGTAACTTTATTGGCCTCAAACAGGCCTTCGGAAAATAATTGTACAATTATTAGTACAATTGCAGTATCTTTCAACATTGAGGTAAATTGTATATTGTAAAGGACATTCTGAAAATGTGATATAAAACATCCCTAATCATGTCAACACAATAGAGAAACTGAGGTAGGTCTTAATTTGAAAAATAAATCCATGAAACAATGATAATTGTCGTGTTCTGTATGAACTTGGTTTAGTTATTATGTTTCTCCCTCTTGTGCTCATTTTAAGTATTCTAGACCTACTCATTTTCTCTAGCTTTTTCTAGCTTTTACACTATTTGTTGATTTAGTCATGTGATGCTGCCAGTGCCAGGTCAGCCGTTTTTCTATCCAGAAAGTGCTGTTCGCCATGAGGTCTGCTTTCATCTACCTTTATTTTTCCAGCTCTGTCTGTGCCTTGGAAACTATTGCTTGTACGTTTTATTTGTATTGAGCTAGCATCACATTGTGTAGTTCATTGTGTTTTCCTTATAGATTTTGAGTTCTCTGTGTAAGAATGTTTAGCTAAAGTGTTTGCTTAGTCTTGGCTACACTATCTGTTAGCTCCTGGTTAGCCTACCTGTATTGCTGGGCCATGCTAATACTGAGTCAAGCCAAATAGCTATTTGTTTATATTTCATTGTTTGAGTGAACCTTATGCATACTGTACATTATTTAATGTTCATATCATTATCAGGTAACTTAAACTATAAATTGTTAAAGGGGAACTATCTTATAAATGGCCTTTTTGAGTGTTTAGCATTGTTTCCTAGCTATGTGAACTTATATTAATATGATCTATGTCTCAAAATTCTCATATTGGCGCATTCTTCCAATTCTCCTCTCACAATATTCACCCTCACTGAACTGAGTCATTTGAAAATGTGCGCGATTTGTGATGTCAGAGAGACACCGCTGCATGTTAATGTTGAGATACAAGATGAGCTCCACACAGTGGCTGGACCTGGACCTGGAGCCCACACAGCCTCTAGCTCAAAACGGCTCGAGATCTTGAGGTAGAAAAATGCTGTTTTTGAGGACTTGATTAGAAATACAAAACAATGAATAAAAAAAATATATATATTACAGAGGTGTTCCATAGACTCACAGGAATTGTGTAAAAGTGCCCAAATAGTGAAAGAAATAGTAAAATAGTTCCCCTTTAACATGTTTCTTATAAGTGCTTATAAATGTCTATAAATGTAATCTAACAGTAAACGTTATGGTGCTATTATTAACACATAATATAGTCTTATTAACACAATACTGTTAAATACTGTTAATAAGCATCTTATAAGGACTAACGCCTATTACAAGGACCTTAATATAAAGTGTTACCCAAACCTCTTACAGGCACAAAATACTGCAAATACAATTAAAAACTCATATACACAAATCTACATTTTTCGATACATCTGTCTGTGTGTTCAGGGATGATATAACCTGTGTTTATTCAACCATGTCTTTTTAGACACCATGGCCTATTATCCAACTTCAAACCAATAGACCTTTTCAAACTTGACAACAAAAACATTCTAACAAAAACAGGCCCCCCTTTACCTCCCGTTGCAGTGTTCACTGATACCAACGGTTGACAGGAAATACACTCAAGTTGTTGCCCTAGCAACAGAATTCCACTTAAAACCTGCACACACGCACGCGCGAACGCACGTGCGCACACACACACACACACACACACACACACACACACACACACACACACACACACACACACACACACACAACACTGCAGCGCTAGCAAACAAACGAATGCCCTATTCATCATAGACAGCGCTCAGTGTGGTTGCCTCCTACTAATGCTAGCCTTGCCTTTCTGCACCCACTATTAGACAGAGAGAGTCCCCTCTTAGTGGTTGGGGCTGATTAATTGGTAGTTTAGATGGTGGGGGAGATAGAGTGCGCAGATAATCTCTGTACCTTCGCCCCTGCACCTGCTCGGGGATTGTTAGTAGCACTGCTCTGGCTGATAAAACCAGCTATCTGCACAGTTAGAGGTTTTATGCTAATAATAGGTGGTGGTGTGATTTGAGCGTACCGTATGTGTTTGTGTACTGTAGTGTAGGGTAAGGGCCTAAGGGGGAAGGGTGCTGTGTGTGTGTATACATGTGGATATATGTACAAGTGTGCGTTTGTGTGACACATATGCATATTACATGTGTAGGTGTGTCTCCCTCTCTCTCTCTCTCTCTCTCTCTCTCTCTCTCTCTCTCTCTCTCTCTCTCTCTCTCTCCCTCTCTCTCTCTCTCTCTCTCTCTCTCTTTCTCTCCACAGCCACCATAGCTGTTGTTTTTCCCAGCTGCTCCAAAGTGAAGCTTTACAAATTGATAGAATGAACTCCTTTCGGAACGATGACATTTATTCTGACCGTTCTTTCTTTTTTTGTCAGAAGATGCAAATAGCAGAGCATCACAACAAGTGTTGAAGCTGGCTGCACTCTTTCTTTCTCCTTTGTTTGAGGTTATTAGCTCACCTCACCACGTTGCTTAGCTGCACAATATTAATTCATTAAGCCAAACCAACGACAGCATGGTAGCAATGAGACTGTTGTTTAAAGGTAAACAACAACAAAAGAGCCCCGCTTGGTATTGTGCTTTGTTTATTTATTTTTGTTTTGATTTGTGGGTTGGAGTTCATTAACTTATTATACTGTGCATTTTCCCAGACCTCTCTTGGCAGAGCCTGGCTTTGTGGCCAGCAGCAGCACCCCCTCCCCTCAGCAGCAGCACCCCCCCCCCCTCAGCAGCAGCACCCCCTCCCCTCAGCAGCAGCACCCCCTCCCCTCAGCAGCAGCACCCCCTCCCCTCAGCAGCAGCACCCCCTCCCCTCAGCAGCAGCACCCCCTCCCCTCAGCAGCAGCACCCCCTCCCCTCAGCAGCAGCACCCCCTCCCCTCAGCAGCAGCACCCCCTCCCCTCAGCAGCAGCACCCCCTCCCCTCAGCAGCAGCACCCCCTCCCCTCAGCAGCAGCACCCCCTCCCCTCAGCAGCAGCACCCCCTCCCCTCAGCAGCAGCACCCCCTCCCCCTCAGCAGCAGCACCCCCTCCCCTCAGCAGCAGCACCCCCTCCCCTCAGCAGCAGCACCCCCTCCCCTCAGCAGCAGCACCCCCTCCCCTCAGCAGCAGCACCCCCTCCCCTCAGCAGCAGCACCCCCTCCCCTCAGCAGCAGCACCCCCTCCCCTCAGCAGCAGCACCCCCTCCCCTCAGCAGCAGCACCCCCTCCCCTATAGGTGTTGACAACCAACCCACACATCGAACAAAAACTAAACATTTAACAATGCACAATACAATTTATTTTTAACAAGGCATTTGCTTAAATGGACAGACTGATGCCTTGTGTGTTTTTAATTGTTAAATTGTTTTGATTTTTATCTGAATGTTTCTTTCGTTTCATTGGTTGTTTTATTCATTTTTATTTTTTTTTGTAATCTTTATCTCCTTTCATGTAGCACCTTGAGATTGTTAGAAATATAAAGTGCGTTACAAATATAATTTATTATTATTATTATAATACCAAACAGGGCTCTTTTGCTGCTGTTTGGTGACATTACAGATTCTACCTTTATGCAGGTTTAATGGGGGCCCGTTCACTGGACTTTTTCAGGGGCCGAGCCATTTTCTGTGTCCATATCTGCACACTATAGGCTATAGCTAACAAGATGATGAAGGAAGTGCATGGAGCGTTACATTCGCAACGTGTCTCTTCATGAGATAAGAGGTCACATTGGTATGAAACGGTATGAGCTGTATTTCTAACCCCTCTTCTCTTGTCTTTTGTCTCTCACCACAGGAATCTTCGTACTCATTTGCACTGAAATGCCTTATCAGCCTTTCCACTGTTATATTGCTTGGTCTTATAATAATGTACCATGCCCGGGAAATACAGGTGAGTCTAATGCAGGGAAATCATTTGATGTAATCTGATGTAAAACATAATTTCATTATGCTGTAGTTTCCAGGGCACTGTATGATGATGATGATGATGATGATGATGATGATGATGATGATGATGATGATGATGATGATGATGATGATGATGATGATGATGACGATGATGTCAGAGGATTTTTTTCCTGGGCCCCTGAAAAAGATGCAGCTTAATTTGATTTGATTAGCTTTAATTTGTATAGTATAGTATAGTATAGTATAGTATAGTATAGTATAGTATAGTATAGTATAATATAGTATAGTATAGTATAGTATAGTATAGTATAGTATAGTATAGTTTTGATCCACTTTTTCTCCCATTTTCTATTTTTCTCCCATCCCAATTTTCATATCGTCCAATTCAACCCTCCCCTGTCTTCGAACGTTGTTTCTTGCCTCCCACAAGCCGGCTGCAATGTGGACTCCGATACTCGAGGTAACAGCCGTCGCATCTTTTCACCTGCGCGGCTCGATCTTTCAGCGTCGGGGGTCTGGGCTTTGGAGGGGCCCCGCCCCCGTCGCTTCTTGGTTCTACTGCGCAGGCGCACCAACCGACCTGTAGGAGTCGCTGTCCACAACGCCCGATCCCCACCCTTCAGTTTCCCTCCCCGTAATACGGCCAATGTGTATTACTGTGGACGACCAGCTAAACTGAAAGCAATGTGGAGAGCGGGGCTCGAACAGGAGGCATCCTGTTCGAGCCTAGTCTCGAGCATTCGTTGCGAGCGCCTTGCCCACTGCGCCACGTAGCCGCCCACGTATAGTATATATATAGTATAGTATAGTATAGTATAGTATAGTATAGTATAGTATAGTAAGTATAGTATAGTATAGTATAGTATAGTATAGTAATAGTATCAACAACACATGCATGTCACGGAATGAGTCCTCAGACTGCATACATGTGAATATTATAATGTGGTTTAGACTGTAAAGCTGGTGTTTACTGAGAAAACAAATTCATATATTGATAAAGACTGGAATGCTGTATTGATTTATTGATTTACTATATTGATTTACCCCAGCTCTGCCTAGTATACCGTAGTTACAAAGTAATTGTTCTGTTACTAACACTAGGATCTCCAAACTTTGTCTCATAATCAGAATCAGGATCAGAAAGGTCTTTATTGCCAAGTAGTTTTCACATACAAGGAATTAGCTTTGGTCATTTTCGATGCGAGATTAACGGACAGACAATAACGGACAGATAATAACATTAAAAGGTGGAGTAAAATAAAATGAAATATGAACTAAGATAGAAGCACAATAGAATATAATATAATTATGAAATAAAATTTAGGCCAGTGCTCTACAACTGTAAATAAAGAGGTTGAATAAAATAAAATGGGATATGAACTAAATTAAATATAGCACAATAGAATATAGTACAATTATAAGTAAAAATAGGAATAGGCCAGGGCTGTACAACTGTGCAGGTTGTGGCCATGTATAATATACACTAATTAGAATAAAAATAACAATACAGTGGGATGGGATAATTAGCAGGGCTGTGAATGTGGGCAGTCATGTGCAAAGAGTAGGCTATGAACAGTGAAGTATGAACAAAACAAAAGAGAAGCAACAGTTGTGATTTGGAGGGGCAAGAAAACAGGGCGGGTTTGAGATCAAGGTCAATTCACTTTTTACTTGCTCAAATAAAAGAAGGCCACTGAGAAGCCCAGTGTGACTGAAACCTGTTTGTGTCCCTCAAGCTCTTCATGGTGGACAATGGGGCGGACGACTGGAGGATAGCCATGACGTACGAGCGGATCTTCTTCATCGTGCTGGAGCTGCTGGTGTGCGCCACCCACCCCATCCCGGGCCAGTACGTGTTCACGTGGCGCGCGCGGCTGGCCTTCACCTACACGCCGTCGGAGGCGGACGCGGACGTGGACATCATCCTCTCCATCCCCATGTTCCTGCGGCTCTACCTGATCGGCCGCGTCATGCTGCTCCACAGCAAGCTGTTCACGGACGCCTCGTCGCGCAGCATCGGCGCCCTCAACAAGATCAACTTCAACACGCGCTTCGTCATGAAGACCCTCATGACCATCTGCCCCGGGACGGTGCTGCTGGTGTTTAGCATCTCCTCTGGATCATCGCCGCGTGGACCGTGCGTGTCTGCGAGAGGTAAATGTGCAGCGGGGGAGGCGAGGGGAGGTTTCGGGGGGGGGGGGGGGGGGGGGGGGGGGCACACTGATGTCACACCGGCACAACTGTGCACTGCCACTCACACACACACACACACACACGCACGCACGCACGCACGCACGCACGCACGCACGCACGCACGCACGCACGCACACACACACACACACACACACACACACACACACACACACACACACACACACACACACACACACACACACACACGTCTTTCTCTCTGTCTGTCTTTTTTGACCCACGCTTGTGTTTTGTCACTCATCCCCCCGGCGGTCCACAGGAATGTGGGAAGCAACAGCCTCTGTCACACACTACCACACACAACACACACACACACACACACACACACACACACACACACACACTACCACACACACCACACACGCACACATCACACTGCCTGAATGTAACAACAACAACTTGTGTTTCATTAGCTCAGCAATCACTCCACGGAGTCCCTATTCCTTGTTTTCTACGCTCTCTCAGTGAGCTCGTCCATAATTCATGAGTGTATAATTGTTTGTTTGCTGAGTGGTTTGTTTTGGTAAAGAGAAGCAGCCCTACGGATCCCCCCGACCCCGCTCTCTCCCAAAACAGGCTCCGTCTCAGGGGGGGCAGCGGGGCTGAGAGCGGAAGAGGCAGAGGAAGAACGAGAGCAGCAGCGCAGTGTTTCTCTTCCTCATTTTGCGTTTGCATTCTGGGAAATGAAAAGTTAATGCCAGCTTTATATATATGTATATATATATTTTGGTGGGGGGGGGGGGGGGGGGGTTATGGGTGATCTGATGTCAACAATGACACGGGCTGCACTGTAAAAGTCAAAGTCCCACGTCAATTCACGGGAAAACATGAATTTACTCTGTCCAGCTACTCTGCTAGTCTGTCAATCAGTCAGTCAGTCCAACGGCTTACCAGAGGTCAAAATGTCCTCCTATGGTTTGTCTCGCTTGCTTGTACCTTCTCCTCACCCCTCTCCCGCTCCCTGTGCTAGCTCACGTTCTTAACGCCTCTCTCATGATAGAGTAGAGTATATGCTCTGTGACCGCCTGGTGATCTGGTGTCCTTCGCTGGAGGAGCTCCATCGGTATTATTCTTGAATCATCTCGGGTCACAATCTGTGTCTGTGTCCCGGAGAACAGAATGCAGCAGGTGTCTTACTGGATGTGAAATCCATAAACATTATCGGGGTCAAGATAGATAGATGGTTTGCTCCCCCTCCCCCCCATCACACACCACACACACACACACACACACACACACACACACACACACACACACACACACACACACACACACACACACACACACACACACACACACACACACACACACACTGAACACACACACACACACACACACACATGACACACACACACACACAAACCTGGGACATTAGCTGTGCATGCTACTAGACCGTTGAATGGTTTAAGTTCATTAATAACATGTGTTATATGTGTGTGGGTGAGTGTCTATGTTTGAGCATGTGTGTGTCTTTTTGTGTGTGTGTGTGTGTGTGTGTGTGTGTGTGTGTGTGTGTGTGTGTGTGTGTGTGTGTGTGTGTGTGTGTGTGTGTGTGTGTGTGTATGTATATATATATATATATATATATATATATATATATATATATATATGTGTGTGTGTGTGCGTGCGTGCGTGCGTGCGTGTGTGTGTGCGCGCGCGCGTGTGTGAGTGTTGTAATGTTGTGTTGTATTTCTATCCCCCCGCTGCGCTGCTCGTAGGGAAACAATGTGAGTTCTCGTTCTCTAGCCGCTGGATAAACAACAACCTGTCATCTGTTTGCACCGAGCTGGCGCCACTGCTGCCCTGAGTGGGGTGGGGGTGCGAGGAGGGCGGGCGCGGGGCAACAAAATACCTAAATAACATTGATAACCTACGAGCCTTTCGAAACACAGTACGGGGCAAAGGAGGACTAGGTGTTCCCCCCCCTTCTTTAGTTTGGCATGAATGTGGCGCCGTTCCTCTCCTGCTGTCAAAGCGAGACGTCGCCTCCACGCTGTAACGGCTGCAGGAGGATGTAGGGGAGGCCGAGCGGTCGAGCAGCACTTTGAAGCAAGCGTCTCTTTCTCCACTGTTGCACGGTGAGAGGTAGACGAGGAGGAGGAAGAAAATAAGCCTTAGGAAGGAGGAGGAAGAGGGAGGAGGAGGAGGAGGAGGAGGAGATGTTTTTTGTGCTAAAATGCAGCATCCCCTTCAGGTCACCTTCATCACAGCCTTGGGGCGATATTTCCTTCTTTCTTTCTTTCTTTTTTTTTCTTTCTTTCTTTCCCGCCGCCTCCTTATGCAATTGTTATAGATCCATAACATTCTCAGCCCTTTTTAAAGATTTGTCGCCGAGGAGCAAAAGCTCTTTAGTCCTCTGTGTTCCACACATTACCATCCCATTAAGAGCCTCCCTCGCGGGAATTGATCGAATGACGTCGTAATGGTTTAGGTGCTCCCTAAACCATAAATAAATATATATAAAGTGCAGAGTTTCAGTTCAGACCAGTGCAGCATAATTTATGCATATTCATATAGATTTGTGTTTAAGTCTGCGAGGAGGTGAGAAGTGTCTGGTACACGGCTGTCCATGTCAGATTTGGTCATTTAGGCGTGTTATTTTTTAACAAACCAGCACACAAATCATATTTAAACCAAATACAACCCAATAGGATTCACACACGGCTCGTTCTGGAGGCCGGAAGAGGGTGGTGTCCATTCTAGCACCGTTTCCAAAATGGAGTCTCTCTCACGGAGAAGGAGTTTGTGTCGGAGGCAGATGCAGTGTCTCTAGGTTAGAGTTTATTTGTTTTTTTAACCCATGGAATGAACCGCTCGCCTTAACCTTCCTCAAGTAAACAGTGAAACTGCATGGTAGTTTTCATGTTTACGTCTCGATCCCATCACTCAGACAAACAACAACAAAAAGAAAAACAACAAATCACTGGAAAGAAAGAAAAAGAAAGAACAAGAAGAGAGTGCTGTGATGTGAGTTTCTGAAAGTGAAATCTTCTGTTACATAACTAATATTTATGGTCTGTTAAACGCTGTTATGCATCAATCACCCTCCGGGCCTCACAAGAGTCTGTATGGAAGACACATAGATGAGATTGGATGAGCAGAGTCTGTCTGGAAGACACATAGATGAGATTGGACGAGCAGAGTCTGTCTGGAAGACACATAGATGAGATTGGATGAGCAGAGTCTGTCTGGAAGTAATGAAAGACACATAGCCATAGCCAGGGGATGGAGAGTGGATGAGAGATGGGGGAAGAGAGGGGGATGCGGATGGAGGGAAAGAGGGGGGGGGGGGGCGGGAGAGGGATGGAGCGAGGGTATGGGAATGAGAGAAGGGAGGGAGACGGAGGAGGAGAGAGAGGGAGTGAGGATAGAGGATAGAGAGAGAGAGTGAGGGATGAGAGAGGGATGGGAGAGGGATGGAGATAGAGATAGAGAGTGGGAGGGAGGGAGGAAGGGAGTGAGGTATGATAGAGAAGGAGAGGGATATAGAGAGGGATGGGGAGAGAGATGGAGAGGGAGTGAGGGAGAAGGAGAGAGGGATAGAGAGAGGGAGTGATGGAGGGTTGGCAGGAATCTGCTTTATTCACCTGGCTGCCATATTAAAATGGAAAAGCGAGGCTGAGTGGACAAACCAGGCAGCACTCTGGAGAACTGCATCCACTCCCTTGTAATGACTGGTGAGCTATGATTGGTGACAGGTGGAAATACTTTTTGTTACTATAGACACATGACTCATATGGTTTTATTCCGTTTGCCGCTGTTATTCTCTCAAATCGCTGTGAATGCATGAAAGTGAGCAGATGGCTCATTCACTATCGTATATTTCAGCACAAAAATCACGGTGGATAAAACCAATGTGAGTCACGTATGCATGGCCTTGCAACCGTTGTGTCATGCCTGCTTGCTTTGGTTATACTGGTTCTTGAAATGGTATTTTATTTATTGGTATTTTAACATTATAGCGAATAGGTGCTTCTGCCTCCTTCCATTCCCACGTGCCATAATGGCTGGCATGTGAATGAAGTGAACGGTAGATGGTATATCCATATAAAGTATATGGATGTAGCACTGGTCACTGACCCCCCCCCCCCCCCCCCCCAGCTCCTAACCTACCTCAACTAAGCTCCTTAACTAAGCTCTTCATCACTACTACCAGGCTCTCTCTCCCTCTCTCTCTTGCTCCTGACTGATCCTTTGTGGATATCCTACTACTGTACCCATCTAACGTGCATGTTCTGCAGTTCTGCTCTACTCTGCCCCTCCCCCTGCTTCCTCTTAACTAGCAGTAATCCAGCCCAAACTAAATTACACACTTTCATGCATGCCTTGCTTGGCTCTCTGGTCCTTGCTACAATATCTCTCTCGCTGTCTCTCGCTGTCTCTCTCTCTCTCTCTCTCTCTCTCTCTCTCTCTCTCTCTCTCTCTCTCTCTCTCTCTCTCTCTCTCTCTCTCTCTCTCTCTCTCTCTCTCACACTTTCTTTTCTTTTTTTTCCTTCCCCCTTTAACTCGTATCTAACTCTCTCTCTCTGTCTCTCTCTATCTATTTCTTCTCCCTTTAACTCTTATCAAACTCTCTCTCTGTCTCTCTCTGTCTCTCTGTCTCTCTCTATCTCTTTTTTCTCCTTGAACTCGTATCTAACTCTCTCTCTCTCTCTCCCTCTCTCTCTCTCTCTCTCTCTCTCTCTCTCTCTCTCTCTCTCTCTCTCTCTCTCTCTCTCTCTCTCTCTCTCTCTCTCTCTCTCTAACTCTGTTACCCTGAAACGAAGAATTGTTTGTGGAGGCTACGTGAGACTGTGGCTTCTCCCCCCGTGTCTCCTTCAGAGAGGACCCCTAGTGGCCAATGTAACGGACGAGCTTCGGGAAGGTTTAGGTGACTTTCCCTTAACTGCACCAACACTGGATTATCAGGCTTGAGTTACTGGTCAGCTACACCGACTCAGGGCATCTGACTTCCAGTGAATTTGTGTGTCATCAGTTGAACATAAACGCTGCTGTTCAAGGCCAGGTCAGCAAAAAAAGCTTAACCTGAGATCACACACACACACACACAACACACACACACACACACACACACACACACACACACACACACAACACACACACCACACACACACACACACACAGACACACACACACACACGCACACACACACACACACACACACACACACAAACTTTCTCATACCAGCTAGCACCCGGACACATCTGTACTCCATATGTAAACATGTTATAAAGGTTGGAAAAGGCTAATTTTACATGTGCAAGTCAATGGTCAAATAGATTACGCACTGGACCCTATAAATATTCAAGCTGATTGCACAACTGTGATATTGCCCCAACTAGGACAACTTTGGTCGTGTGGTACCTTGAGCCATACAGTTGGACACTTTTAAGCGAAGTCTCCATGGGTATGAAGGGAAGGATTGGAAGATTACTCCTACACTCCAACACCTAAAATGCAGACACAGTTTAACCCTTTCACTACCACACTACAGACGGTTAACCCTTGGTAGTTTACGGGTTAACCTTCTGTAGCGTGTTTGTGAAAGAGTTCAAACTTTGTCGTGTGGCAGTGAAAGGGTTAACCTTCTGTATTGTCGCAGTTAAAGGGTTAATCATTTCATAGTGTGGCAGTGAAAGGGTTAATGTCTGTGTAGTATTTTGCAATCTTCATGCTAAAAGGACGATCACATCCCTCAACTCAGGTACCACCACACTGATGATAAATACAACGGAGTGCCATCACCACCACCGCCGCCGCCGCTCGTGCTGCTGGCTTTGCATTTTGGCTGTGCTGTGAAAATGCTATTAGGTTTGCCGTTTTTCTTTTTTAATTAGGTCATCACCAGTTTGAGTTTAATCCCATCTGCTCGTGTTTACTGCGACTGACACCCTTCCCCGAGGAGCTTCCCGACACATTCGTCCCCAAGTAATCTCCGCCAGTGCTCAAATTCATTTAAATCAACAAGACTTAAAAAAAAAATTGCATTTATTTATCTACTTTTGTATTTTTGTCGCTATGAAATGCGGCTGAAATAAGATAAGTGCTGTTTTTACTGAACACAGGCTCCAGATACAGAAGAGTTACATATTTATTTTTAATCCCACATCTTACATGTGGAAGGATTCTGAGAGGAAGTAATCTGCTTGGCTATAAGGGGCTGGTCTACACAGGCCCACACGGAGGGGGGGGTGCAGGCGAAGAAGAGCTTAGTTAGTGGTTCGTACTGTGTTGTTCATCAGACCAGATTACTGCTTTTCCTGTTCAATCTCATTTGCGTGCGTTAAGTCTAAAATAGTGCCTCTATGTACAATATGAGACTACAGTTGTTTATTTCTACAGGATGTGCGTTTCTACTCTCAAAAACAGATTTGAGATACTCCTCTACTCTCAAAAACAGATTTGAGATACTCCTGATGAAGTGTGTGTGTGTGTGTGTGTGTGTGTGTGTGTGTGTGTGTGTGTGTGTGTGTGTGTGTGTGTGTGTGTGTGTGTGTGTGTGTGTGTGTGTGTGTGTGTGTGTGTGTGTGTGTGTGTGTGTGTGTGTGTGTGTGTGTGTGTGTGTGTGTGTGTGTGTGTGTGTGTGTGTGTGTGTGTGAGTGAGTGAGTGTGAGTGAGTGAGTGAGTGAGTGAGTGAGTGAGTGAGTGAGTGAGTGAGTGAGTGAGTGAGTGAGTGAGTGAGTGAGTGAGTGAGTGAGTGAGTGAGTGAGTGAGTGAGTGTGTGAGTGAGTGAGAGTGAGAGAGAGAGAGAGAGAGAGAGAGAGAGAGAGAGAGAGAGAGAGAGAGAGAGAGAGAGAGAGAGAGAGAGGTCCTTCTATTTGATTTGATCCCTCACTCCCATGCTGTCTCTCTGAGTCTTTGGGAGCTGTGTAGTGTGTCCTCAGGTACTACCATCTGTCCCAAAGCACCAACTCCTCCCCACACAGTGAGAGGGGAAAAGGGAACAGAGCCCAGGGAGAGACGGCTCGGGTCAGAAGACTGGGAGGAGGTTAAGAGGGAGGAGATAATAGTCACGTTTCCCCCTTCCTGTCCTCTGGATGATCAAGCGAGCGGGTTGATTCGCTTTTAGAGGCCACTGCCAGGAAAAGTTGTTTGTAGGCTACATTCCAAAAGGCACGCAGTGGGGTCGGGGTCAATTCACTCTAATTTGTTCTAAATAGGAATTGCATTATGATACAGTATGCATTCTTAGCATTTATTTATTTATTTATTTAGATGTCTACCTCCATGTTATTTGATATGATTTAATCCTCCTAATATACCTCACAATGCAAAGCGTCAAACATCCACTTTTGCTGTTAGCTATCGTTAGCTACCAAACATCACAGTTACAGTATAGCTATGTCAATTACCAAATGGGCCATTTTGTCATCGCAGAGTAAACACAGGTGCAATTAATAACATTCTCATACTCATTCTCAACACTCTCATATCACACCTCCTACTTTTCACTACGTCAAATCCAAAAAAGAAAATGCCATCTCTGTCTCCACAAAGCCCTGTGAATAGATGTAAATGATTAAAGACTTAAACCAGACCAACAGTTGTGCCAAAATAAGTATTTTTACAGTGAGAGAAGTTTATTCCTGTGTTGTTTCAAATGAGACAGAAACACCGCAAACTGCTTTGGTGTTGCCTCCACCGTGTAATGAGACGTGATGGTATTTGTCAAATCCTGGCATGGATCAAATGTGTCACTGGAATAGTTTAGCCTCTTAACAAGCGGGCAGAAAAGTGGCAATTATTTTACTTGAACTTGAGGACTGCATACTTTTTTTGCAAACCAAAATACTATACACTATTTATACTTATAGCACATGCATGAGCCTGGTCTTTTTGATAGCATTCTGAAGTTTCTGATACAATAAAGAAAAATCACTTTTAGTGCTAATGAAATAGAGTAACATCTGAACTTGAGTTGTAGAAAAACTTGTTACTCACGTTTTTCTGTAGTAGTTGCAATATCCAAAAGTATATATCCAAAACAATTGGTATGGCTGGAAAAACACCCTGAGTCCATAGCTTGAAGTCTTATGTAGTACATGTCCAAATTTCCGTTCAGAAATGAGTGATTAGGAGCGATTTTGGTAAACTAAAAAAAGAAAAGCTCTGCCGGTTTCAGTTTTATTATTGACTCCAATGCATTCTGTGTTTTTTTCTCTTCCTGTTTTCTCTTATCCCCATGTGGGGGATCATTGGAAAGCCACACTCATTAGCTACAACCCTGTCCAATCATCTTCGAGATTACCAAATGATTGACTGAGCGAGAGCCTTGGGAGTCGGGAGTGGTATAATTTTTTTTTAAAGAGTCTGCCGTGTACTTTGGGGCACGCCTCACATTTCGCCATGTAACTCGAGAACCGCTGAACGGATTTTGTCCCCTGAAATGGCAATCGACAGGCAACAAATAGGGCTTTAATTCCATATATAGATACCCGAGCCGCTAGAGGTCGGCAAAGTGGCGCATCACGCCGGCGGGCAAATCGCCCTCAAGAGGGCCCGTATACGGGCCGTTGCGTGTTAAGAGGTTTGCAGCTCAACTCAAATCTTCAAGAAAAAATCCTGGCATGGATCCATTTCTCATTAGAAAAGGCCTAATTGGGTGCGGCTGGGTAGTGCAGTGGACTAAGCACTCGCCTACCACCGCAGAGACTCTGGCATAGAATCCAGCTGTCAGCAGTACCTCCGGCTTGGTCAGTCGTCCCTACTAACACTTCACTTAGAAAAAGCGAAAGGCCTCTCCTCTGTCCTGATTCTCCTAGATCTATCTGCAGTCTTCGACACAGTCAACCACCAGATCCTCCTCGCGGCCCTCGCAGGAATGGGAGTGGCTGGCTCTGCGCTGACATGGCTGTCATCATACCTCAATGACCGCTCCTACCAAGTGTCATGGAGAGGGACCCTGTCGGCCACCCGCCCCCTGCGGACGGGTGTCCCCCAGGGCTCGGTTTTAGGACCCCTTCTCTTCTCTCTCTACACTAAATCACTGGGTAACATTATCTCGTCTCATGGCTTCTCCTACCATTGTTATGCCGACGATACTCAACTCTTCCTCTCCTTCCCTCCCTCAGATATCCACGTCTCTGAGCGGATCTCGGCCTGTCTGTCCGACATCTCCGCCTGGATGACGACCAACCACCTCAAACTGAACCTAAGCGAAACAGAATTGCTCCACCTGCCGGCCAAATCCTCCCCCCTGACCGACCTTTCCATCACAGTCGAGAATGCAGCTGTGACCGCGTCCCCGACCGCCAAGAACCTTGGTGTTGTCCTCGACGACCAGTTGAACTTCTCTGCTCACATCGCAGCGACAACCAGAACCTGCCGATTCCTCCTGAGCAACGTCAGAAGGATCCGCCCCTTCCTGACAAAAGAAGCCACCCAACTCCTCGTCCAATCAACAGTCATCTCCCGCCTCGACTACTGCAACGCACTGCTCGCTGGCCTCCCGGCCACTGCCACTAAGCATCTTCAACTCATTCAGAACGCAGCGGCCCGCCTGATCTCAAACCTACCGAAGTCGGCCCATGTCACCCCACTTCTTAGGGACCTGCACTGGCTCCCCATTGCTGCACGAATCCGCACTCCTATCCAAGCTCCGGGAGGGTCATCAAAGAGAAGTCGCCTATTCTCAGTCCTTGCCCCACAATGGTGGAATGAACTACCCACCCCAGTTAGGACAGCCGAAACACGTCCAATCTTTCGCCGTCGACTAAAGGCGCACTTCTTCAACCATTATCCGAATAAAAAAAAAAAAAAAAAAAAGAAAAAAAAAACTAACTAACCTTACTGTCATGCACTTGTCCTAATAAACTAACCTACACTGTAGCACTCAACACTTTGATGAACATTGTTGCTCAGCTGATAGAGTTGTGCCCTTCCTGATGGCTTGTCGTACAGAACATGTAAGTCGCTTTGGATAAAAGCGTCAGCTAAATGACTAAATGTAAATGTAAATGTAACACAATTGGCAGTGTTAGGACCATGTGTCCTGGTCGTTGTAAACTGTGACGTCTCCTACTGGTCGGTCGGGGCGCTTGTTCAGCAGGGAGAGGATCTGGGGGAAATAGCGTGAACCTCCGCACGCGTTACGTTCCCCCAGTGAAACTCCTCACTGTCAGGAGAAAACAAGCGGCTGGCAACTACCCACATGTATCGGAGGAGGCATGTGGTAGTTCTACACCCTCCCCAGGCCGACAGTGGGGCAATGCACGCTACGACCAGGAAGGGAATTGGCATAACAACTATATTGGGATGGGAGAAAAATACAGAAAAGCCCCCAAAAAAAGAATGGGCCTAATTGTATCAACTGTAGTTGTACTACCGGCCAAACCTTGTGACCAAGAAAACCGAAGGACCAGACATGTGCAACTTTTTGGAGGCTTTTTGGAGGCTCCCAGACTGATTGTGATGAGATGAGATGAGATGCTGAGAGCAGCCAAAAAACAGAAGGAGGTGAGATACGAAGACCTCAGAGTCCATTTTTCTTCCGGAGCTATCACCCAAAACACACCCGAAGCAGCAATGACAATTTGATGGAGTTATAGCCCAGTTTTGAGCCATGGATATCCACTATATGGATCCAGTCCACCTGGTGATAATAACACATAACAACTGGATTTTCTAATCTGTGGAATAAGCAGAAAACTACTAAGGTGCAACTACTTGAAGAGCCTCACGAATTGAAAATAGAAACATGAGATAAACCTACTACATTTTTCCCCCTCTCACAAACAAAAACACAAACAAAAATACATACATGGACAATGAAGATATTGACCACAGTTTTAAATTCAGACACCCAAGACATTCTTTCTTTGAGACTCTCGTGGTAAGGTCACATGATTAGACTGCACTACACTACACCAGAACAACATGATGTACATTAACAAGGATTATTTTTATTTTCTCCCCTTCAGGGTTGAGTACGGTGAGACATGATATGTCCACTTATTTTCTTCTTTTATGAATACGGATCAATCGCTGACAGATGAAGATCTGAAAAATAACCAACCTGTTAGGTGAGAAGGGAATGCTTAACCTCTTAACACTTTCAGCGCCAGCCGTTTTAGTTATCCTTGTACTCAATGGGCCACCGCTGTAAAATATAGGGATTTTCACTGTGCGTCGCAGTGTTTGCAGGGCTATATCTATATTCTATATTATAGCTATGGAGACAATACTATGGCTCATTTGACATTAACTATCCCCCAACATGTGAAAAAGAATACAAAAATGTATGTATACGTTTGCGTGTTATACCATGGTGAATATTGTATAGTTTCAGAGTGATCCTGGCTAATTCCTGGTAACTGTGTTATCGAGCGATATGTGAATTTTGCTAAAAGCGTTCGCGTTGCTGTACACACTACTATTTCCTTTTTTTTATCTACTTTTTCTCCCCATTTTTTCAATTTTTTCTCACGTCCCAATTTCGTATTATCCAATTCTACCCTCCCCTGTCTCGAACGTTGTTAGACCATGCCTCCCACTGGTCGGCTGCAATGTGGACCAAGCCTTGCATCACGTGTCCCCTCCGGTACACGAGGAGGCAGCTGTCGCATCTTTTCACCTGTACAGCGCGATCTCTCAGCGGCGATGAGTAACGCGTGGGAGGCTCACGCTGCCCCCGTTGCTTCCTGATTCTGCTGTACAGGCGCACCAACTGACCTGTAGGAGTCGCTGTCCACAACGTCCGATCCCCACCCACCGGGTTTCCAACCCCCTAATACTGCCAATTGTATTAGTATGAACGACCAGCCAAGCCGGAAGCAACGCCGAGAGCTGGGCTCGAACCCAGCATCTCCTGCGTTAGTGGTGAGCGCCTTGCCCACTGCGCCACTTAGCCGCCCCACACGCTACTATTTCCAAATCAAAGGTATATAATAGGTATTATGTTTCATCGTGAATGCATGAAAGGAAGGAGGGGTTGTTTTTTTTATGCTTTGATCGCCAGCAACGGCATTCGTTTTGAATACTACATACGTTGATCAGCTGGATCGATATGAAATCATTCTAGGATCAAGCTGGAATTGACGTCAGATAGTCCTTACCTTTGATCGGGGTTATTCAAAAAAGAATATTCCAATTGTCTGATCGCGATTTCCAGTATTGATGTCGATCGGGTCCCTGACATGAAGTGGCACAAGATATGCCTCAATTGTGCTGAACGCGTTTGGAAGTGCTCGGATGAAGCAATTTACTTGGCTTGGTCTAAATTCTCTGCCCGGACGAAATTAGATGTGACACACAGTGTGAAATAAGGTTTCAAAGGGTGGGCGATATTGCCACCTAGCAGGATGCGGCCGGTATTGCACTCTCGGGATCTCAGAATGATTTCCTGTGGTAACACCGAGGTCTGTGACACTGCATAGAATAAAAAAATAGAATAAAATAGAAAACGATGAAAACCCTGAGTTTTGGCGCTCACCTGAGGAAGCAGAAGCGAAACGCGTTGTGCAATAAAATAAGCAAAAACCAGTCCTGAGGAGTGTGCGGTCCATTCTTTTGAAGGTATTCTTCTTTTAGCTTTATATATCTCTCTTGCGCTGACCTGCACCTCCAGTCGGGGTCCAACTAGATGTGCACGAGTCTTATTTAGTTTAATATATATATATTGTATAGATGTCCAGAGAAGAGTCCTAATACCATGTGAGGCGAGAACAACACTCAGACCAGGAGTGGCAGGGGTGCAGGCCTCATATCCTGGCTCCATGATGAGGTGATGGTTCACAGGTGTGTAGGCCGGCCCAGGTAGGCAGGCTGATGGTGAAGCGGGAAAATGGAGAGACCCATATAAGGTAGTGGGGACCTGCTGACAGACAGGGGAGAGAAAGGCCCTGGCTGTGGCTGTAAGTGTAACAGCAGTATATTTATTTCCAATAAGTTAGAGGGCCTATAATGCAATGAGTCAGTGTTCAATTGACATTGCTCGTCAGAAGGAGGATGGACTTCGACATAGCCAAAGTCACTTGCTTTGAATACATGTGCTTCGTTTGGGGAAGTGCATTAGGGTTTTTTAGGAGGGGTTTGTTTTTACTTTAATGTCTCTTTGGTCATGTTATACTAATTCACAACAAATGAAACCAATAACAATAAGATGTTCAGATCATCTTGTACCAATGACTTGAACTTTGTGGCCTTATGCCTAATAGACCAGAGATAAAAGGAACTTGAACTTAAAAGGAACTTGATAAAGATGTCCAGCTAGAATACAACGGGTTGTAACAAACTGGTAAAACAGTTACTGAGTAGGATTAATCAAATCAAAGTCCAGTATAGTTTTCTTGCAGGAAACACACTTGGTACAAAAAGACAGAATTCAACAGAATTGAAAAAAAGTGGTCAGGACCGGTTTATTCTGCATTCTTCACTTCTCATGCCAGGGGAGTCACTCTATTAATCGATACCCTTTCAACTGAGAAACAAATATATACTGTAGATCCATCAGGGAGGTATATTATACTTAGTGGCACCATAGTATCTTCTACCCAGATAAACTTGGTAAATATTTATGCACCCAATAGTGACCATCCCACTTTTTATCAAAACATCTTTCTCTCCTTGTCTGAATACCCGGGTCAATATATAATTGGTGGTGACTTTAACTGTGTGTTGGACCCAATTATTGATCACTCTACTGGTATTCATGTTTCTTAACAAGCAAGAACATGACTGACTTAAAGTTGACGGACATTTGGAGAAACATACTCAGTCTAGAATCTTTAAAAAAAATGTAATTATTTCAAATGGTTTAATATTTACATTTACATTTACATTTTGTCATTTAGCTGACGCTTTTATCCAAAGCGACTTACAAGTTCTGTACGACAAGCCATCAGGAAGGGCACAACTCTATCAGCTGAGTAACAATGTTCATCAAAGTGTTGAGTGCTACAGTGTAGGTTAGTTTATTAGGACAAGTGCATGACAGTACGGTTAGTTAGGGTTAGGGTTAGATTTTATTTTTTATTTTTTTTATTCAGATAATGGTTGAAGAAGTGCGTCTTTAGTCGACGGTGAAAGATTGGACGTGTTTTGGCTGTCCTAACTGGGGTGGGTAGTTCATTCCACCATTGTGGGGCAAGGACTGAGAATAGGCGACTTCTCTTTGATGACCCTCCCGGAGCTTGGATAGGAGTAGGTCTGAGGCGGCCAGAGGATGCAGAGCGTAGCGGTCTTGAGGGTGTGTAGTTAGAGACCATTGACCGGAGGTAGGCGGGAGCGGTTCCCTTTGCCGCACGGTATGCTAGGTCGAGGGCCTTGAAGCGGATTCGTGCAGCAATGGGGAGCCAGTGCAGGTCCCTAAGAAGTGGGGTGACATGGGCCGACTTCGGTAGGTTTGAGATCAGGCGGGCCGCTGCGTTCTGAATGAGTTGAAGAGGCTTAGTGGCAGTGGCCGGGAGACCAGCGAGCAGTGCGTTGCAGTAGTCGAGGCGGGAGATGACTGTTGATTGGACGAGGAGTTGGGTGGCTTCTTTTGTCAGGAAGGGGCGGATCCTTCTGACGTTGCTCAGGAGGAATCGGCAGGTTCTGGTTGTCGCTGCGATGTGAGCAGAGAAGTTCAACTGGTCGTCGAGGACAACACCAAGGTTCTTGGCGGTCGGGGACGCGGTCACAGCTGCATTCTCGACTGTGATGGAAAGGTCGGTCAGGGGGGAGGATTTGGCCGGCAGGTGGAGCAATTCTGTTTCGCTTAGGTTCAGTTTGAGGTGGTTGGTCGTCATCCAGGCGGAGATGTCGGACAGACAGGCCGAGATCCGCTCAGAGAGGTGGATATCTGAGGGAGGGAAGGAGAGGAAGAGTTGAGTATCGTCGGCATAACAATGGTAGGAGAAGCCATGAGACGTGATAATGTTACCCAGTGATTTAGTGTAGAGGGAGAAGAGAAGGGGTCCTAAAACCGAGCCCTGGGGGACACCCGTCCGCAGGGGGCGGGTGGCCGACAGGGTCCCTCTCCATGACACTTGGTATCATGGATATCAAAGATTAAGAAGTTTTGGTATGATAGTATACTGCTATCAGATCATGTCCCAACCTCATAATAATGCAAATACCAGATATATTTTCCTCACCACCTAGGTTTCACTTTCAATATAAATGGCTCTAATCCCCTGATGTTGTGAAATTATTGATGGAAATGGATGATTATTCCTCTATAAACACAAATTGTAGCTAGCGTTACAATAAAAATGGGAGGCGTTCAAGGAATTTATAATTATGAGGTGAAATAATCTTCTAATAATAATAAGATTCTATTGAAATCACAGAGTGGAGAGAACGCAGCATGGAGAATCAAGAAAATATGAACAAATACAGATATCAACTCCATTAAATTGGAAGATTGAAAAAGAATAGTTGACCCATTTAAAATAAATTATGCTTTTACAAAATATTATGAAAATTTGTATACATCTGAATATCCAGATAACAGATTAACATGGAAGGTTTAGATTACATGTAGGCTACCTAACATGAAGTTTCAAGTAAAAAAAAAAATTATAAAATAAAAAATGTTGTGCAGACTCTTTGCAGACACTTCCATCAGATCTCATTCCAAGGTTTTCTGAGAAGTTGGCAGCCTGTGTTACCCTGTGATGACATGTCAACATGGCTGCTGTGAAAGGGGCCTATATAGATAACGCTAACTAGTCTTGATGAACTTTTCTATCTTTGATTAAGCACATTTGGTAGCTGACATTAGCTAATAATGTTAGCACTAGCTAACAGCAAAAGTTTATGTTAGATGCTTTGCATTGTGGGTAGATTAGGAAAGTTGAGTGACATCAAACATATCGACAGACATCTGCATACAGTTGCTTTTTCAAACAGGCACAGCTATGCTGAATCACACCTAAACCTCATCTTGATGGACTGTGAAGACTATTATATTGTAGGCCACGTCACTTTTAGAGATGCTGATTTAAACGGAGTGATGAGGTCACTGGAGGAGGGCGTTAATACATGTGTAATTTTCCATGTGTATGTGTGCTTGTGTGTAAGAGCAATGTGTAAGAGCAACACACATTGTGTCATTTCAAACACATCGTGTGAGTGTAGGCTACCTGAAAAAGAGCCACGACACACTCCTCAAGACAGCACTTTTATGCTGCTTGTCAGATGGCGAGAGACAGTACAGTGCACTCTAGAGTCTATTTCTACGTTGATCGATACTGTTGATAATGGTGCTTTGTCTCGGTTCAGTTGGGCTGCATACTGTGTAGACCTTAATACAGCATTAATACGCTATTAATACAGCGTTTATCCTTTTCTTTGTAAACAGAGCTGTACTCCCTCCTCCGACCCTCATATACTAAAGCCTATATACTCCAAAGACCAGGCAGCTATAGAGGTCAGTTCAGAATGCCTACATACACGCAGTAACCTACAGTACATTACAAGGGGGGAACCCTTTATTTTTATTTATTTTTTTAGATCCTTGAATGCTACAAAAAAACCACGGCAGAGCGTGAACAAAGACGGGATGTTTGGCGAGCCCTTCACACCACGGAGTGTCTCTCGGGAGATTTTCGAAAGGGTGGGAGACAATTATGAACTCCAGACAATATCCCTCTTGTCCGGGACTAGGTTGAAAGTGGTGCCAGCTCTTTCTCCATGCTATGCCAAACCTCTACACAGTATATTGAGAGCTTGAAAATGCAATTGATTAGTCCCCCCCCCCACCCTCCCCCCCTTCGCTGTAGTCTATAGACATTATCTTTCTGTCTCCTTGTGTCCTCTGCCCCCTCCCAGAGGAGGAGTGTTTATTTTGTGTAGATTTTGTGATTAGAATATCCTCTGTAATTAAAATGTAGACTATCTCAAAGAAATGCACATTAAATGTGTTTGGAATTGTGCTGGAGTGCTGAATTGTGGTTAGAATTATATTGACAGTATCCACCATTAGAGAAGACACTCAGCTCTACGCCGTATACCGCATTAGACTTTCCCTATACAAGTAAACACGCTTGCTTGACAAAGGCAATAAATAATATTGCAATTTTTATTGTAGTGTTGTTTATTACAGTGGTATTACAACACTAAAAACATCTTTATTAAAGGGTAATGATTCAAACACAGTGTCACCTCTGAGCGTGAGGACAGAGAGGAGGCTATTCGCTCGTGCAAAGTTTTTGTCGCGGCACCGCTCGTCCGTGAGGCGTGACTCACTCGTCCGCCCGCTTTGATGACAAGCAGGATGAAATTAACATATAAGTCGCTTATAATTACAATATTTAGCCATCTGATCAAGTTTATCCCCCCCCCCCCCCCCCCCCCCAGCTGCTAGAGCTATCAAAGGGCAGCTGGGAAGTGTTAGGAAGCAGGTAAAAGAGACAAGCGGTGTCAAACACAATGAGCGTCTCCCTACGTCTCGCCCCCCTCCCCTACCCGTTTACAAATGAAAGCCTGCCTGGGTGGATGGATACCCCCCCCCCCCCCCCCCCCCCCCCCCCCTTATTTTCACATGGCAATATTGCAGTATTTGCCAGAGATGGTTTTCATTTCTAAATTAACCCCAGCACTCCCCTCTTGCTCTCAATATACTGGCTTTTTCCAGCATGCAGGATGCAGACATGTTTCTTATGCGTGCATGGTAATGTCACCCGCTTCTCTCTCTATCTCTCCCTCTCTCCCTCTCTCTCTCTCTCTCTCTCTCTCTCTCTCTCTCTCTCTCTCTCTCTCTCTCTCTCTCTCTCTCTCTCTCTATCTCTCTATCTCTCTCTCTCTCTCTCTCTCTCTTTCTCTCTCTCTGCATGCCATCCAAGATACTTGAAAATCACAGAAAACACACACACACACACACACACACTCGTTCTGAGGGGAAGACAAAGAGCCAATGTTGTTTTTTCCCCTGTGAATTTAAGCATGGTTAGACAATCGAGAGTGAGAGTATTTTTGAAGTGCTGAAGGCATGGCTAGTGTGTTAATGACACTTTTAACGCGGCAGGAGACTGTCTAGGAGGAGTACTGAATATTAGGGAAAGTGGGTATTCCTATAAGAACAACCAACCATCCTTTTAGTGGAAGAGAAAAGACTTGAGAATTCAATTGTAGCCCCAGGGGCCTCTGACCATAGATATATATAAAAACTAGATGACTCACCCGCGCTGCTGGCCAATGGAGACCGACGTTGCCACATGGCGGCCATCTTGCTACAGGGTAGCACGCCCACTCATAACATGAATGTCTATAGTGCATGTACTATTGAAATAACCATAGCTTGCTAAATTTTCAACCGTTTGGTTTGTTAAAAACATCAGAGATGTAGTTATCATACTGCATACTTATAATGGACTTTCATATGAAAATACATTTTTTAATAAATATTCTTCCAAGCAAGAATCATAGCCACGTTAATAATGTTTGTAATAAACCAAACCGTTTGTAAATCCATCAATATTTCAGCGAGTTAAGAGTATTTTTGTTTGTGCAGATCACTCACCTTAAAGCAGTAGTTAACTGTAGCAAGATGGCCACCGGTGAACTACGCGGGAGACTCCGCCTTGCGCCATCTAGACTTTATATATATATCTATGGGTATTCATATAAGAACAACCAACCATCCTTTTAGTGGGAGAGAAAAGATTTGAGAATAAAATTGTAGTCCGTTGTGGTCTCTGGCCTCAGGGGCCTCCGACTGTACCAGGGCTGTGATTAGAGGTGGTTGTTCGGGGACCATTTTGATTGCAGACACGGTGGCCCAGTCGCTGGAGTGGTGTCTTGAGGAAATTCATGATTGGCCCTCTAGTCTCCTTCAGAGGAGCCGTAGCACAGGAGTCTCCTGCATCCTCTGCATTCTCTCTCTCTCTCTCTCTCGCCCATACGGCTGCTATACTGAGATGTTGCAACTCAAATATTTTTTTATAAAGCGCTATCTATTTGATTTGAATTCTGAGACAGACTTTTGATTTGACCTCCTCCTAGACAGGTCGTTGAGAATGACTAAAGAGCTGAAGTGTGTTGTGGGGGGGGGGGGGGGTCATCAGGGCAGGGCTGCCAACACACAACTTTTTCACACTGCAAAAGGGAGGGGGATGTCGTCATCTGTGTTTTTTTTAATTTATCTTACAATGTTATTTCTTGCTATACATCTACAGTATATCAGATGCAGCGCTCAAAAATCAAACCAATTCTGCTGCTTGACTGCTGCTTGTCTGCTGCTTGTTGCTGCTTGTGTGCCACTTAAGTCTAGCATTCAGGTGTTAATTTTCCGGGGCTGGTGGCTGGGTGAACAAAGGCAGGGTACTTAACTGAAGTGCTTCCCCAGGGAGGGGGTCGGGGGCTACTGCCCTCAGACCCCCAAGATAATTTGTATATGGGCAGTCTGACTTGGGGTACTGACCATATATTAGTGTTGCAATGCATGATAAGTAAACAGTGAAAAAAGCTAAGAAATCCGATGGGGCTGGGACATTTGGGACGAATACAAATTTAAGATGAAAATATCGCCAGCCTGTGGGAGGAAGTGGAGGTGTGAAATCTGGCACGGTCCAGAACAATAGGAGTCACACAATCAGTTTGGAGTGCAGTGGTGGAGGAGTGGTAGAGGCGCAGCAGAGGTTTGAGTTTTGAGCGCTGTATCTGTATGTTATGCACTGTGGGGCTTTAGAACTGACTATCAAGCATGTGTGTTGGCTATTTGCAGTGGTGATGTGCAAAACCAAACCTGTCTTCGGGTAGCTCACACTCTTGGGGAGGAAGATTATAAGCAACGAAATATAATTGAGGTCAATTGATATTTTTGCCCAACAGCACACTATAATGCATTTTGCACAGTGTAATGCATTTTGCACAGTGTAATGCATTTTGCACAGTGTAATGCATTTTGCACAGTATAATGCATTTTGCGATGCATCAATGTTACATGTTTTGGATAGTCAAACTCAAAACAAGTTTTCCAGCAGTATGCAGATTTGTTCCACAGCTACATATCTTTTTTTTTATCAAAATTTTTATTTATTTTACATATAACAAGACATACCATAATACAATAATAATAATAATAATAATTTAAAGAATAATTAAAGGAATAAATAATCAAATAAGACAAGACAAATTAAATCAAATAAATTATAATAAAATATATTAACAACATATCAACAGACATAACATATATTGATAACACTTTACTTTTGGGGGTGATTAAGTAGGCCTACCAAGGAACCAATGAGGAACTATGTGTTAACAAACTGTTGATTCACTATTAGTTTCTCAAGTCTCAGACCCAAAGTGCATGGAAATCATATGGCTTTTACTTTGCTGCCCAATATGCATATTAAAGGTATAGAATCTGTCATTTCATCAAGGAGGCCTCTAGGCAAAAGACGACAACATGGTACTGTGCTTTGTTTATTGTTTTTGTTTTGGTCTGATGTGTGGATTGGATTTCAGTGGGGATAGATAGACATTCACAGTATAGTAAGGTTACTAAACTCCAACCCACATGTCAGACCAGCTCTTTTGCCTAAAGGTTGCTGTTTGACTGCATTACAGATTATACCTTTATAAAGAACTATCAATGTAACTCTGTTTGATTAATTTAATTCTGGTTTACTTCTAACGTTAGATGTCCAAAAGTTGCTTTCTGAAAGTTAGCTTTCAGTTAAATAATATGTATGCTTTGCTAACATATAGTTCCTCATCAGTTCCTATAGTACTTAATCATTATCTGTGTCTCTTAAAGTATACCCATATCTCTTCCTCTGTTTTTCTATTTTAATTTGGAATTAATTTCTATTATAATTATTGTCATTTACATGTTATCAAATAGTAGGTGTAGGTGATTCGGATTCAAACTCACTTTTAAATGTCATCCATCTTCCCAACTTCATTTCACTTCATCTATGAAGTCAGACACTGAACTGAAATGGCCACATATATGTTACAGTGTTTTCATTCTGCAGATTTTCTGCAGAGGTTTAGAATGTAGGCATTTCATACGAGCCATTGATGATTTATCATTTTAATATACTTACCCATTGAACGTGAGGCTCTGTTTGCCATCCGACAGAGAAAACCGACTTCAAACCAGAGATTGAAATGTGTAACACATGTAGGATTCTCAGTAATTCCTTTACATTGGGGTTTTTTCACGATATAATCCTTCACAATTCCTTCACATGTTTGTTTAATTATTATTAGTATTTTTTTCTCCATGATAGCATTCTTCGCAATTTCTCTTTTTTTATCCTTCTTTTTGGCCTCAGAATGGATTGGGTTGCTGTTTTTTTTTATTTAGATTGTGTGCTATGCAGGCATGACAAAGAATAAAGGTGAAACACCCTGCACCCTGTTTTCTTCCTCCACTACCCTTTTCCTCCACTATCCTTCTCCTCCACCTCCTCCTCTCCATCCTCCTCCCTCCCCCTCCTCCCTCCTCCTCCCTCCTTCTCCCAGTCCTGCTGGCTCGCACACCTCCCCTCCATGCACCAGCATGCTCAGGTTCCAGAGACAGGTGTTGGGTTTCACTGATTAGCCATCTCCCTCTTCCTTCTTCTCTTGATTACCACAGGTATCATGACAAACAGGAAGTGACCAGTAACTTCCTGGGAGCCATGTGGCTCATCTCCATTACCTTCCTCTCCATTGGTTATGGAGACATGGTACCTCACACGTACTGTGGAAAAGGCGTGTGTCTGCTCACAGGGATTATGGTAAGGCCTTTCAGCTCCCCCCCCCCCACTTATTGGAAATGTACTGGATGTGTTTACCAGCCCACTGTGCTCCAGATCCGGGCTAATATATCCTGCGTGAGGTATTCGTCAGGAATCGGATAAGGGGGTTTAGATATTAATTTCCATTGCCTTTCACAAATATATCCATATACATGAATGATAAATTGAATGCCATTGACTGTATTCACACAGCGGCCATTTTGCTTTTATGTCACGCTCAGGTTGGGATTTCTTTCCCAGAGAGACCACAAAATCCAACATTCAACAAGATAAGGTGTTTAAATGCCTTGGCATTCCAGATAAGATATAAGCTTATAGCCAGCGTTTACATGGGCGAATTGACAGCATGACATTTAAATGTAATTCGTTTTTTAAGGACAGTGGCCAGTCCACTCATTAGTGGATCTATTTTCTTTTTCTTTATTGAGACACAAGGCTGAGAGGAAGACAAAGCAGGGGAGACATAGGAGAGAGAGAGCTGGTCTGGTGGGATTCTATCCTACAGTATGTTGTGTAGCAGAGAGAGAGACGGTCTGGTGGGATTCTATCCTACAGTATGTTGTGTAGCAGAGAGAGAGACGGTCTGGTGGGATTCTATCCTACAGTATGTTGTGTAGCAGAGAGAGAGACGGTCTGGTGGGATTCTATCCTACAGTATGTTGTGTAGCAGAGAGAGAGACGGTCTGGTGGGATTCTATCCTACAGTATGTTGTGTAGCAGAGAGAGAGACGGTCTGGTGGGATTCTATCCTACAGTATGTTGTGTAGCAGAGAGAGAGACGGTCTGGTGGGATTCTATCCTACAGGATGTTGTGTAGCAGAGAGAGAGACGGTCTGGTGGGATTCTATCCTACAGTATGTTGTGTAGCAGAGAGAGAGACGGTCTGGTGGGATTCTATCCTACAGGATGTTGTGTAGCAGAGAGAGAGACGGTCTGGTGGGATTCTATCCTACAGTATGTTGTGTAGCAGAGAGAGAGACGGTCTGGTGGGATTCTATCCTACAGGATGTTGTGTAGCAGAGAGAGAGACGGTCTGGTGGGATTCTATCCTACAGTATGTTGTGTAGCAGAGAGAGAGACGGTCTGGTGGGATTCTATCCTACAGGATGTTGTGTAGCAGAGAGAGAGCTGGTCTGGTGGGATTCTATCCTACAGTATGTTGTGTAGCAGAGAGAGAGCTGGTCTGGTGGGATTCTATCCTACAGTATGTTGTGTAGCAGAGAGAGAGCTGGTCTGGTGGGATTCTATCCTACAGTATGTTGTGTAGCAGAGAGAGAGACGGTCTGGTGGGATTCTATCCTACAGGATGTTGTGTAGCAGAGATACTTGTTATTCCAAACGCGTGGGTCTTAACCACTACACCATTCCTGGACACAATTTAATTTGTTGTAACTTGTTTTGTAATTTTGTATAAATTTAATCTCACCTGCATAATCTGTATCATGTATTATATTGTATGTATGTATGTAAAAAGGAAAACAAGTGGGACAATTAATATTTTAGAGACCCTCAGAGAAATCTGACATTTGATGCTTTCAGGGGAGTTGGTTCCTTATTCAGAGGAGCTCAGTTCCCCACGGAATTTAGTAACATGTTTTTCATTTAGTAACTGTTTTTCATTTAATAACTGTTTTTAATATAGTACCTGTTTTATTTTAATAATGTAGTAATTGTTTTATTTGGTAATTGTTTTAATTTCAGTAACTGTTTTTAATTTAGTAACTGTTTAATTTTGTCTTTCATTTAGTAATTTCTTTATTTAGTAATTGTTTTTATTTCAGTAACTGTTTTTAATTTAGTAACTGTTTAATTTTGTCTTTCATTTAGTAACTGTTTTTACTTTAGTAACCTTTTTTTATGTAGTACCTTATGATGTTTTTATATATATATATAATTTAGTAACTGTTTTCCCTACTGTAAAAACTAAAACAAAACAAAAAACATTTTTGCAACTTGACGCTTCTTCAGAGCATCTCAAGTTATTCATAACTTTCCCCACAAAAAAGGTTTTTCCAGGGAATTTTGACTGAGATAATGTATTGTTGACTGCCACTTTACACTCGTTATATCCACACTGTAATTATTGTATTGTAAATTAGAGCAAATTTATTGTTGTATCAAACAGGGAAGAAAGACTGTCAGGTTCTAAACTGTGTGGGTATCAAGCAGGAATAAAGTCTGTCAAGTTTTAAACTGTGTAGGTATCAAACAAGAAGAAAGACTGTCAGGTTTTAAACTGTGTGGGTATCAAGCAGGAAGAAAGACTGTCATGTTTTAAACTGTGTGGGTATCAAGCAGGAAGAAAGACTGTCATGTTTTAAACTGTGTGGGTATCAAGCAGGAAGAAAGACTGTCATGTTTTAAACTGTGTGGGTATCAAGCAGGAATAAAGTCTGTCAAGTTTTAAACTGTGTAGGTATCAAACAAGAAGAAAGACTGTCAGGTTTTAAACTGTGTGGGTATCAAGCAGGAAGAAAGACTGTCATGTTTTAAACTGTGTGGGTATCAAGCAGGAAGAAAGACTGTCATGTTTTAAACTGTGTGGGTATCAAGCAGGAATAAAGTCTGTCAAGTTTTAAACTGTGTGGGTATCAAGCAGGAATAAAGTCTGTCAAGTTTTAAACTGTGTAGGTATCAAACAGGAATAAAGTCTGTCAAGTTTTAAACTGTGTAGGTATCAAACAGGAATAAAGACTGTCAGGTTTTAAACTGTGTGGGTATCAAGCAGGAATAAAGTCTGTCAGGTTTTAAACTGTGTGGGTATTAAACAGGAAGAAAGACTGTCAGGTTTTAAGCTGTGTGGGTATCAAACAGGAAGAGAGACTGTCGGGTTTTAAGCTGTGTGGGTATCAAACAGGAAGAAACACTGTCATGTTGTAAACTGTCTGACCATCTAACAGGGAAGAAAGACTCAGGTTTTAAACTTTGAGTCAATATTTGTATTGTTATTATCTGCATTGCCTTTACCATTTCTCTTATCCTCTGCATTGCTTTTATTTTATGTGCTTTATTATGTTTATGTTCATTATATGTATATTGTACTGCTGTGAAGCACTTTGGGCTACAATTCTTGTATGAAAAGTGCTAAATAAAGTGTATTATTATTACATTTTATGATTTTCATTTATCAAAATGAATCAAATCGAACAGTAGTCAACATGTAAGATTTACGATGCATTGAAACATTGCAGAAACAATCACAATCAAACCCAATATTTGTTGGATTGAATCGCAACACCTTTACCACATCTGTGTCTTTCCACAACAGGGCGCTGGCTGCACTGCACTCGTGGTTGCCGTGGTAGCCAGGAAGTTGGAGTTGACCAAGGCAGAGAAACACGTCCACAACTTCATGATGGACACACAACTCTGCAAACGAGTGAGTCTACTGTCGGTGACAGAAAGAGACATTCCGCACAGCATCATAGTGTGACCCACCTGGAGTGGAACTCGGGTTCCCCCCACATAGGAAACATCAGTCAGACAGAGTAAATCTCCCCTGGCCAAGTGAGATACTAAACAAGGCAGAGAATAGCTGCTCCAAGATGTTTATTGACAGATCAAAAAACACATCAACCGACATCACCATCAGCATCTCCGTTTTGCCGTTATCTCTGGTTCTGTATCATTAGGGGATCCGCTCTGCATCACTCATGCACTCCCTCGCGTACGTGCACGCGCACTGAATAAATTCCACAAATGTACCTTTAATACCAGTATTCGTCTGACCACACCCCTCGTTAGCTTACCTTCATAAGCAGGTGTGTGGTCACCTGCTCTCCTCCTTCTCGCTTTCACCACAAGGAAGTGCCTCGGTAGTACCCCACTTGACGTGTTGTTAGTTGAAAAGAGTTGTGACGAGTTTACATTGAGCTTAGTTTTTTCTTCTCTCATATCTGTTCAAAGGAAAAAGCTAAGTCATAATGTCTTCTTCGGAGAGTAGACCTACTCTTCACCAGCGGTTCTCCATTCCCGCCTCCGTCGTGCGTTTTGGTGCGGGGCTGCTGCCACTTTCGTGGTTGCCGACCCAGCCCAGGAGGCAGCCGATGGGTAGTTTGCCTCTCCGAGGAGCCGAGGCATCGGTGCCGTCGCTCCGGCGATGGCCTGATCTCGACTCTGGTTCCTCTGGTTCCAGGGAATCGTCCGTTGTTGAACGGTCGGTTGTTTTGGGTCCGGAGGATTTGCGACGCAAACTTTTCGCGTCTGCCCGTTCACGTCGCAAGATGGTGGCATGCAGGCGCGAACGGCCTGGGTTTGGGGAATTGCTGGAGACCAGCGAGGATGCGTCCGGCTCTGGATGTCCGATGGAAACTGAGGACTTCATGGAAGAGTCGGACGGATTCTTGTTTGAAGGTCCTGTGGAGGCGAGTATCCCTCCTATCCAGGAAACACCGGAGGGGGGAGAAATGGCTCCATGGGACGCCTTGTTCGAAGATGTCGAGGAACCACCTCGGCCTCATCAGCAGGATGCCCTGCTATCAGCCACATCAGACTGTGGCTCCTCAATGAGTCGAAGCCTGCTGCATGTGAGGGATGCGGGTTCGGTGGAGGAAGGTCAGCAGGGGGAACTGCGGGCTTTGTTTCCCGAGCTCATGGCGGTAGCCGCCGCTGCAAACGGCGTGCCGCTGCCGCTGCCATTGCCTGCTCCTGTCCCTGACGATCTCATAGGTCATCTCTGGCAGCGTCGCCCGGTGAGAGGGGTGGATGTTGTCTACCCATTTTCCCCTCAATGGGGGCCTATGTTCGTCAGGGTCAGGCGGTTTCTAACATCATGGGACTTGCCCGCGCCTACGTACCAGTTACACGGGTGTCGGGGTTGGTCAAAGGTATGAGAGAGGGCGTGCCACGGCTTGATAGTCCGATGGCCGCTCTCCTCTGTCCGGATGTGGTGTGGGAACCATTATGCAAGCCGGTTCTCCATGGAAGATCGGCTAGGCGATTGGCATATTGGGGTGACCAGTCATTTATCGCTGGTACACAATCGCTGGCTGCGGCTTCTACCATCGCCCACCTGGCTAGATTTGTATCAGGGATAATAACGGGCGGCATGGATCTGACCGAGGTAAAATGCGATCAGATCACCCAGGCGGCAGGAGCTGTCCTGCACCTTACCCAGGTGCTGGCCATAGCCTCGGGGAAAGTGCGCGCCCTGGCCACCCTGATCCAGCGCCACCTTTGGCTGGAGCAGGCTCGAGTGCCGGAGAAGAAGAGAACCCCTCTTCTGACGGCCAGCCTCTCCGATGCTGGACTGTTCGGGAAGGCCCTGCAGCTGATGACCTCAACGTGCAGAGAGATGGCAGAGGAGAGATCCGTTCTCCAACCCCATTTTCCGCCTCCTGTCCTTGCCGGTGGAGTCAGAAGGCTTCCACGACGTCGAGCTCCCTCCGCCGTGCCTACCACTGCCTCCGCCGCCGCTGCTGGCCCCTCCAAGAAGGCCAGGAGAAGAGACGGCGCTTCTGCTACCACCGACCCATCCACGACCGGAGGAGACGGTAGGGAACGTCGAGACCAGCAGACAGTTAACTACCGTCCCTCCGGGGCTCCTCGGGGTGGCAAGACTCGAGCGGCACGAGGTGGCAGACGCCGCTAAAAGTGACTTTTTCCCTCTGTGTCCCCTCTCCTCTACACCCTCCCCGGCCCCTTATGATTGTGTTTTGTGCCATGTAAATAAAAAGTTCCCCGATATAAGGGGAACTATGTTTTTGGCCAAACAAACTGTGTGTTTCTTCAACAAATCATATGATGGGGTTGCGTAAATGTGAATCTGCACTATTACGTTGAGAGATGAGTCATGTTGTGTTACGAGATTAAGCAAGGTCTGCAAGCATACACTTCGTAGGAGGTTCTATTAGCCTGACGCTCCACATGCAGGTAGAAACTGGTGGTATTCCATTGCTTAAACAAAGTATATGTGTTCCACAACGCTGTTGTGTTAGTTGCAGTAATACTCGTACACACACGTTCCACGGCCTAGCCGTTACTCTCGGTCAGCGTTTGCTATGTACGACATAGACAACGGGTGTAGGATTCACACACATACGACTTGTTTTGTTGTAAATCCTGTTCACATTTTGTGGGTAGCGGGCATTGTATTAGCTTACGCTATACATTAGCATTCTACCGGAGGTTTCAAAATACTACAGTTGTGTGTAGGGAAAGAAGGGTTTTTTGTGAGGGGGTGTCGAATAAACCCCTCCTTCCCACTTGGTTGGTTTAGGAGATTTTATCTCATTCTGCTGAGCCAGTCAGGGCCGAGCCGTTAGAACGTCTTGGCAGGGAGGGGGGGGGGGGGGGGGGGGAGGGTTGTCCTGCCGACTCCTATTACAAACAGGAGCCGTGTACAGGGTTTCCCCCCGTCATAGCAATGTTGCTATGGCGACGCCTTCCGTGAGTTAAAGAGTGTTAAGGTGTCGAGTTAGAGCGTAGGGCTTACGGGTCTGCTACGCTCGATTTATGTGTAAACTTGAGTCAGTTGGTCACGTGACTCACAGTTGACATGTCTTTTTCATAACTGCGACTCATGTGGGAAGGCTTCTGGGAAAGTTCGGTCTTTACTCTTTGACTAAAGGAGTGACTGGATGTAAAAACATGTAAACGGTTTTTTACTCCCAGCTGTGCAGTTGGGTTCATACGGGTGATGCTTCTTCTTTATTATTATAAAGAGTTGGATGAATCTATATGAATTGGAAATGGGGGACCCTGATGGAAACAAGACTAACGTCTTTCTCAGGTCTGCATCCCCTTAACAATTGTGTGTATTGGGCCGTGCTGTATTGTACCCATTCTGCAATCTGTTGAATAAAGTTTTCATTCATTCATTCATGGAGTTGGTTGCATCCCGCCCCTCTTGTCGTTCCCCTGAGCGCCTTGGGGATTCAATAAGATGGTCTACATAGCCTATTATTGATGTGGATATGCCCGACGCACACATAGTGCTAGCTCGGGATGTTCTGCTGGACATTAAGCAACTGACTGGCGCGCCTTGGTTGCTTGGGGTTAAAACAGCGTTTTTATAAAGCAATTGGGATGGGGGTTTTCCTCTTCCGACGACCTGTGTGGTTGTCGACGGGTTCTCGTTCATATCAGGGGATGATAACGAAATGGATCTGGACATATGTAGAAGGGTCTCACGCCCTGGGGGTGGGCCACCGGGCGCGGTTCGCACCGAACGTCTGAATGGCGCCATCTTTTTATGTTTAAGATCAACACGCATATCTGCCCCTTCTCCTGGAGTTGGCATGTCGGCGTGGTTAGGGCATGGGACTGGTTCTGGTCACGCTGGTCCGGATCAGTTAAACCCGTTGTCCGCCGGGGATGCAGATCTGCTGTTCTGGTACCCTGAGGGACTTGGGCTTTTTTCAGGAGGGAAAATGCTAGGTCGGTCCGGGTGTCGCAGGGTTAAGCGCTATGGAACCCTTGTTGGGTGCATTGTATTCTACACTGTCGTAATGGCTTACGGCCGTGCCAACCTGTACACGCCCGATCTCGTTGGATCTCGGCCGCCACGCAGGTTGGTCTTGGTTAGTACTTGGTTGGGTGACCTCCTGGGAATACCAAGTACGGGGTGTTGGGGCTGGTTTTCCATTCTTGCGCTCTTCTCTTACGCATGGCGAAGAGGGGCCTGTTGGAGTGGTCTTTGACCTCCTCGGGGGACCCTGTGCTCCCCATATCACCGGGCCCGGTCCGAAGTAATGTTTTCGTTGACCCATAGGCCCGGGATAACCCTGTTGGAAACTGGAACACGGGTACTGCGGCAGTGCCGCAGGTATGTTTTGGAGTTTTTTCCTGAGGGGTTATGGGACCAACCACCGCATAGGGTAACGACTAGGTGGTTGGTTCTCTGGTGTGTTGGAGCAGTGTCAACTCCCGGGTTAACCGGTTGAGGGTGCCCCTGCACGTTCATGACGTCTGCCAATCGTGTCAGCCTTCTCTGCCTCGACCCCTCTGGGTGGGGGTTTTTAAATGGAGGCTTGGTCATGCAACAACGCCAGCATGCGCCCCTTCCGCCGGAGCGGCTGTGTTCAGCTGTCCCCTCTGGCGCCTGTCTCGTCCGCAGTCTCCAGGCTCGGGTTAACAGCCTGTTGCCTGGTTTTTCCCCGGTGCGCTTCCTGCTTCTGTTGGTTAACCTTTTTTGTGTGCTTACGGCCATGCTGACTGCCTGTTCTGCAGGGTCAGTGTGCCAGGCGGTGTACTATTGGGGGGACAGGGCCCGCTCGGCTGAGGGGCCTTTGTTCGAATACGCTGGCGATGTGGGGGACGGAGTCACTAAGTGCCCACCTGGTGGGGTCTTGATGCTGGCATCATGGACTTCTCCGGGCCCCCGTTCCAGGGGGTCCAGTCCCTTTGGTAGGTCTGGGCCTTCCTTCGCGCTCCGCTGCTACGGCCTTGCCACAGGGTTGGGTTTGCCCTTGACCCCGTGTTTCTGGGGGCAGTAACAAGGTTGTTCCCTCCGTTCGTTCCCGGGTGGCATGCGGGGTGTGCGTGTGTGTAGTCGTGGGGTCAGGCCACGGCTGCTCACCCTGTGCGTTGAGTTGCTTGAGTGCCTCTTCGCACGGTCGGGTCCGTCGCCCTCCCGGGAAACCTCTAATAGGGGGGGTGCCCTCCATTAGGGGGGGTCGGGGGGGCTCGGCCCTCCCTGTTCTGATGGTCGTGGGGGGCTTTCAGTGGGGTGTATTTGTCGGCCGGTGGCTCCGCTCGGCCTCCCTATGTGCATGAGTGATGCCGAGCGGATCCCCTAATGATACGTTAGGTTATGACTATAACCAAGTTCTGTTAATTAGGGGTGACGCTCGGCATCCGACGCCGCTGCAGCCCTTGACCTCACCTTGTGGTGAAAGCTTGGGAAGGAGGAGAGCAGGTGACCACACACCTGCTTATGAAGGTAAGCTAACGAGGGGTGTGGTCAGACGAATACTGGTATTAAAGGTACATTTGTGGAATTTATTCAGTGCGCGTGCACGTACGCGAGGGAGTGCATGAGTGATGCCGAGCGTCACCCCTAATTAACAGAACTTGGTTATAGTCATAACCTAACGTTAATATCTCTGGTTAACGTCAACAAGAATATCCTTTCTCCTTTGGAAATAATGTCAAACCACCTAACCAAAATGTGATCGGATTGACATTTTTGGGGGTCTTTAAAGGGGAACTCCACTGCAACATATGCGTGTTTTCAGCTTTTTTTGAACAATGATATAATTTATCATTATTTTTCTTGGAAAATTTCAATATCGCCCAAGCCTAATCTGCATGTGTCTTCAGTAATGTAGGTTTAGGCCTAAGTGTTTATTTGCATATTGAGTGGGGAACCGAGATCCGATCACAGGTCACTCAAGACGCACGTGGATGAGACACATTCTAATCATGCCAGGTGTGAACAGACGTACTTTGAGCTGTCCACTTGTGATCGGATCACCCAGATCGGATCTTAAATGCCAGGTGGAAACAGCCTTTCACTGATGTTGAAGCTATACTAGTCTTACGCTCCGTTGCTGTGGACCACAGAGAATACGTTCTATATGAAGGGAAGGCGAAGTGGGATCATTTTAATATTGATTATCATATTTTATTCGATTTTTATGTACAACCTCTGAGTGCAGCATGGATCAGTGACAACATTTTGGAATACATAAGAACGGAACTTTAATTGTAAATAAACATGCTATTTCCATCATGAGGCCTTCCATGACCATCCTTCGCCCCTTGCTCCATAGGTAAAGAACACTGCTGCCAATGTACTCAGGGAAACATGGCTCATCTACAAACACACCAAGCTGGTCAAGAAGATAGATCACGCTAAAGTGCGGAAACACCAACGCAAGTTTCTACAAGCCATTCACCAGTAAGTGCCACATTGCATTTGTTGTCCGAAATGGGCTATGTCAATTAAAATTTACTGGTTGAAGATGAAGTTGAAGTTGAAAATTGGGTGATTTGTCAATGGAGGCTGGTGGGCAGGAAAATAAATTCTCTATCACTCATATTTTCTCTGAGATCTACAGTTAAAGGAATACCTTGCCATTTAAAATTGTATTATTGATTTTCCTCACTTGGGATTTCAAATTGTGGTGAAAAGGTTTCTGTACTGGCACTGCATTAGTATTCTTTGTTGGAACCAGTAGTAACAGCTAGCTGCTCTTAGCTTTACCTTACACCTAGCACCACACATTGGTTTCAGTGGATGGGATGCTAACAAGCTGTTTTATAGTAGCGGAAGGACAAATATAGTGTGGTTATGTCCACAATGTGAAACAAAACAAACAAACAAACAAACAAACAGAAGAACAAAACAAACAAACAAACAAACAAACAAAAGACAAATACATTTTAAAATGTCAAAGAATGTCTTTAACATTAGAGATGCATTTGAATGTTTCATACCCCTACTCCCCCTCTTCAAATCATCACCCCGGGTGAGATAGACCTACTGTACACCTACAATACACCTACTGTACACATACTACACCTAATGTACAACTAATGTACACCTACTGTACACCTACTGTACACCTACTATACACCTACTGTACACATACTACACCTACTGTACACCTACTATACACATACTGTACACATACTACACATACTGTACACATACTCCACCTACTGTACACATACTACACTGACTGTACACATACTGTAGACGTACTACACCTACTGTACACATACTACACATACTGTACACATACTACACCTACTGTACACATACTGTACACATACTACACATACTGTACACATACTACACCTACTGTACACATACTGTACACCTACTACACATACTACACCTAATGTACACATACTGTAGACATACTACACCTACTGTACACATACTGTACACATACTACACCTACTGTACACCTACTGTAGACATACTACACATACTGTACACATACTGTACACATACTACACCTACTGTACACCTACTGTACACCACCGACCATAAAGCAAATAATGTCCTCTAATTTCAGCATGTTGTGGCAATGGGGAAAGTACTTGTTCTAAGATGCTTAATTCACGGTACTGTCTTTCAATGTTACCTGTGGTATTCGACGACGTGTAAGTGGTATTATGATAGTTGCTATTAGAGTGACGTGTAGAACGGTGAATGTGAGTTGCCGTATTATTTGGTGGCGTCACTGGTAGCGCTTGTTATGAATGTCTTTCCTATATTACTCCACCATCTCTCTCTCTCTCCATCTCTCTCTCATACACAAACACACAAACACACACACACACATAGACACACACTCTCTCTCTCTCTCTCTCTCTCTCTCTCTCTCTCTCTCTCTCTCTCTCTCTCTCTCTCTCTCTCTCTCTCTCTCTCTCTCTCTCTCTCTCTCTCTCTCTCTCTCACTCTCTCTCTCTCTCTCTCATACACACACACATGCATCCTTCACTCTGGACATGTGTGTTTCTCTCATATAACCTACTATTTGCTCTATATTTCTCTCCTTCCACCCTGTGTCCACCAGATACCTCTCTTTAGCAGTGTTTAACATAATGCTTGTTGGAAGCACTAGGGGGGGGGGGGGGGCATGGCTGCCCTTTGCCCTGCCCTGAAAACCATTCTTCCCACCTTTTTGCTGAAAATTTAAATATTTAGTAACTTTTTTGTGCTTGTGTGTTCTGAACGGTAAAAAAAAAAGAATAAAAAAGAAACAGCTTGAAAAGGTGTTTTTTGGAACCGCACTAAAGCGCATCCGTTCCCTGATACCTGGGCTTTGGGTATCGGCCAATACAGAGTATCAATCCGATCCATTACTTTCAATGAACAGTATCCTTGGTCTTCTTGGGGTCATTGGCAAAACAATTTGAGATATATAACATTTTCTCCATTAGAAAGAGTGAACAAATTCTGCAAATCAAGTCACTTTGTTTTGATTTCTGGCATGTTAGAGTTTATTCTTGGTATCTAGTATCCGATACCGATATTATTTCTTTCTTTACTTTTACCTTTTTTTCCCCTCCTTTTTCCGTTTTTCTCCCATCCCAATGTTAGTCGTTATGCCAATTCCCAATCCTCTACCTGGTCGTTGCGCACTCTACCCCTAACCGTCGGTCTGGGAGGGCGGAGACTATCACATGCTTCCTCCGACACATGTGTAGCCAATCCCCACTTCCTTTCACCTGGCAGCGCGGACTCTCACTGGGGGAGTGTAACGTGTGGAAGGGTCACACTACCTCTCCCAGATCCTTCCCTCGCTGGTGCAGGCGCCCCGACCAAACTGTAGGAGTCGCTGTTTTACAACAACCAGGACCCACCCTCGCCGGCTTCCCACCCGCTGACACTGCCAATTGTGTCAGTATGGACGGTCGACCAAGCCGGAGTTACCACAGCTGGATTTGATCCCACTGTCTCTGTGGTGGTAGACAGACGCTACGCTACCCGGCCGCACCCCCGATACCGATATTATTTCAGCTTGGTATCAGACCGATCTCTCAGTATTGGTGCATCTCTAATTCTAGAACTCTCGTTGCTTTTGATGACTAAAGTAGCCATTGTTTCATCGTCATCAGAACTTTCAATCTTGTAAGTTGTATATCCCTAAGAGAAGAACAAGTACCTGGTGGAAGCACAGCCTCGCTCTTTGCTTTGTGTTTATAAGTCATTCTCTTCTTCTCCTCCATTATTTATCTTTCTCTCCCCATCTCTCTCTCTCTCACACACACACACACACACACACACACACACACACACACACACACACACACACACACACACACACACACACACACACACACACACACACACACACACACACACACACATTGTCGTCAGTCTAAAACTATTGTAACAGTCCCCCTTACTATCCCACGTTCCCCCCGTTCCCCCTTCCCCTGACCCCCCCCCCCTCCCTTGTCCCCCCGCCCCCCCCCCACCCCTTAACCCTGTGCTTACAGTGTAGAGGTCTTAATGGTTTTCTTCACGTGTCTCGTGAGTGTCGTGAGGTTTAAACTCTTGTACTGTGTTTTGTCTTTGTTTCGCTCTATCACTGCAGAGCTCAGAAGTAAGTTGAGTCTTCTCTGTCTCCTCTTCCTCCTCCTGTTTCCTCCACATCCTCCTCCTCCTCCTTTCTCTCCATGTCCGCGTTTGACATGCATGACGCACAACAACAAACAAACAAAAAACTGTAAATATGAAATGCTGGATGCTGAATGGTTTTTGGTCGGTTTTCCTTTCAAGTCAATGTTCCATTTTACCCCCTTCCATCTCGAACACAACGAAACACGAAGCATCAACATTTCTTTTCAACCACTGACTTTGGCGTGTGTCGATAGTGGTGGGACTTTTTGCCTGGAAAGAACGTGTGAGAGAGATGCATCTTGGCACAGTCTGAGCTTGGGGCTTGTTGGCCGGCGGTCCATATTCATCTATGAAGTCGCCATGTTCCTGTATGATGTTGACCATGATTAATATAGCCGCTCTGTGGGCTATATTAACCTGCATTGAATAGAACTCATCCTCTGCTCCTGGTGATGTCATGCTGATGATAATACACACATATTCTACTGTATCTTTACAAAGGTTGCATTTCTTATTTTTTTGTTGTTTACTTTGGGGTTTATTTTAGTTTGTTCTTTTCTGTGCCATTTACTCCCAGTCATGTGAAACAGTCATGACAACACACACACCAGGACGTGACACGACACAACGTGACAAAACACAACACAATGTGACACAACACAACATGACATAACACAACATGACACAACACAATGTGACACAACACAACGTGACACAACACAACGTAACACAACACAACGTGACACAACACAACGTGACACAACACAATGTGACACAACACAATGTGACACAACACAACGTGACATAACACAATGTGACACAACACAACATGACACAACACAATGTGACACAACACAACGTGACACAACACAACGTGACACAACACAATGTGACACAACACAACGTGACACAACACAACATGACACAACACAACATGACACAACACAACGTGACATAACACCACATGACACAACACAACGTGACACAACACAACACAACGTGACACAACACAACGTGACACAACACAATGTGACACAACACAACGTGACACAACACAACACAACGTGACATAACACAATGTGACACAACACAACATGACACAACACAACGTGACACAACACAACACAACGTGACACAACACAACGTGACACAACACAATGTGACACAACACAATGTGACACAACACAACACAACGTGACATAACACAATGTGACACAACACAACATGACACAACACAACGTGACACAACACAACACAACGTGACACAACACAACGTGACACAACATGATACAACACAACACAATGTGACACAACACAATGTGACACAACACAATGTGACACAACACAACATGACACAACACAACGTGACACAACACAACACAACGTGACACAACACAACGTGACACAACATGATACAACACAACACAATGTGACACAACACAATGTGACACAACACAATGTGACACAACACAATGTGACACAACACAACGTGACACAACATGATACAACACAACACAATGTGACACAACACAATGTGACACAACACAATGTGACACAACACAACGTGACACAACACAATGTGACACAACACAACGTGACACAACACAATGTGACATAACACAACATGACACAACACAATGTGACACAACATGATACAACACAACGTGACACAACACAACGTGACACAACACAACGTGACACAACACAACGTGACACAACACAACGTGACACAACACAACACAACGTGACACAACACAACGTGACACAACACAACACAACGTGACACAACACAACGTGACACAACACAACACAACGTGACACAACACAACGTGACACAACACAACACAATGTGACACAACACAACGTGACATAACACAACACAACGTGACACAACACAACACAACACAACACAACGTGACACAACACAACACAACGTGACACAACACAACGTGACACAACACAACACAACGTGACACAACACAACACAACGTGACACAACACAACATGACACAACACAATGTGACACAACACAACATGACACAACACAACATGACACAACACAACGTGACACAACACAACATGACACAACACAACGTGACACAACACAACACAACGTGACACAACACAACGTGACACAACACAACACAACGTGACACAACACAACGTGACACAACACAACGTGACACAACACAACATGACACAACACAACGTGACACAACACAACGTGACACAACACAACGTGACACAACACAACGTGACACAACACAACGTGACACAACACAACATGACACAACACAACACAACGTGACACAACACAACACAACGTGACACAACACAACGTGACACAACACAACATGACACAACACAACACAACGTGACACAACACAACACAACGTGATACAACACAACATGACACAACACAACGTGACACAACACAATGTGACACAACACAACGTGACACAACACAACGTGACACAACACAACACAACGTGACACAACACAACGTGACACAACACAACACAACGTGACACAACACAACGTGACACAACACAATGTGACACAACACAACGTGACACAACACAACGTGACACAACACAACGTGACACAACACAACACAACGTGACACAACACAACGTGACACAACACAACGTGACACAACACAACACAACGTGACACAACACAACACAACGTGACACAACACAACGTGACACAACACAACACAACGTGACACAACACAATGTGACACAACACAACGTGACACAACACAACACAACGTGACACAACACAACGTGACACAACACAACGTGACACAACACAACATGACACAACACAACACAACGTGACACAACACAACGTGACACAACATGATACAACACAACACAACGTGACACAACACAACGTGACACAACACAACGTGACACAACACAACACAACGTGACACAACACAACGTGACACAACACAACGTGACACAACACAACACAACACAACACAACGTGACACAACACAACATGACACAACACAACACAACGTGACACAACACAACGTGACACAACACAACATGACACAACACAACACAACGTGACACAACACAACGTGACACAACACAACACAACGTAACACAACACAACACAACGTGACACAACACAACACAACGTAACACAACACAACGTGACACAACACAACACAACGTGACACAACACAACACAACGTAACACAACACAACACAACGTGACACAACACAACACAACGTAACACAACACAACACAACGTGACACAACACAACGTGACACAACGTGACACAACACAACGTGACACAACACAACACAACGTGACACAACACAACGTGACACACAACACAACGTGACACAACACAACGTGACACAACATGATACAACACAATGTGACACAACACAAGTATTTTGCAGGGCTACCATACAGTAAGTACAGATATGAGGTATTTGTACTTTACTTCTGTATTTAATTTTTTTATTCCATTACATTTCAAACCAAAAGTCTACTTTTTACTCCACTAAATGTTTTACTCAACAACCACAAATACTAGTTACTTTTAATTTAAAAAAAATTTGTTTGCCAACTCTAAGAGTACTTTAATAATTTTACTTCAGTTTGAACCGAGGACTTTTTTTTCTTTTACCAGAGTACTATTCTATCATTATATTTATACTTTGTACTTGATGATTTGGGTACTTCTACCAGCACTGGCACTATGTTAAACTAGAGAATTACCTGCCACAGGCAGGGCTGGTCAAATCCCCTTCCCTGATTATGGCTAAATCTTTAAGTCCCTTTCCCAGGAGAGCCCTAAGAGCGGCAGATACACCCGGGCCGGACACGGTTCCCCGGCGACACAGAGCCCAAAGCAAGCGGTCTCACTGCTGTGATCTGCTGATTTGCACATGAATGAATGCCCTTGAATGTCATCCTGTCTGTCTGAGAATAAGCCTGAGCAGGGAGACTCTTCATCTGTCTCATGCAGACACACTGGCTGTGTGACGTCACCAGCGACGACAATGCATCACAATAATACAAATAATCAGTTATTACCAAAGAACTTGAATGCATAGAAATGGCCTTTCCTCTAGAGTACCACCATAATCTCCCTTTGAAAGAAATTGTGTCTATAATGTTGAACTGGGTGTATACAGAGTATCACTAATATAACCCAAAATTAAGCTTGTCTGAACATTTATGAGTTATGTAGTGATCAGAAAAGTAAACAGACTTCTATATCTTTTCTGCATAAGGAAACTATACCTCTATTGCTGTGCCTGTGTTCATCGTCGTTTCCATAGACACAGTGAATAAACAAGGCTGCACAGATGCCGTGAAGTAAAATTATAAAAAAAAAAATCAAAAAATATTTGGTTCCTATTTATAAAAGACACAAAAAAATGTATATTATATTATTTATTCAATATGGTAAGGGGAAATAATACAAGTAAAGGTAGCATGGGTTCGTTTACTTCCTGTTTGGGCAGAGATGTTTGACAGTGAATCAACGTCGTCCAACTCTCTGCATAGGAGAATGCATCAAACCAATATAGATTTTTGCTACAATATTATCAAACATTCTATGGCAGCCATCTTATGGTGATCCAATGTTGCCAATGGAATGTTCATCCAAATGATGCCTTGCCACCAACCTAACTCTGGTCTCCATGACAACATTATCAAATGCACAAATGGCTGGCATAGAATATTTGACAATGTTGTCATGGAGGCCAGTGTTAGTTTTGTGCATGCTGGACTGTTATCATGGCAAAGGCATCGTTTGGATGAACATTCCTTTGGCAGTTGTGTTGAACATTCCAACTTGTTGAGTCCCAGTGCACACTGTCCACACATGAAACAATATCCTTTACAACACTGACAATTCTATGGAAGCCATTTTACAATAGGTGTACAAAAGGAAATAGAGGCCTTACACGGAATGTGATATATTTCTCATTATGTCAACCCATAGCAACCAGAGGTCCATAAACCTTTTGTGAAAGGCCTCTACTACACTTTTCTAAGGCCCTTTCTAGACATGCAGTTTATATGCCTGCCACTGAGCTGTGAAAGCACTGATACAGGGCACGTCACATTTCTGTTATTATTTGTTTATTTATTTATTTATTTATTTTGGGGTGGGAAGGTTATGTTTTGATTACAGTATAATTTCAGTCATAGGTTCTGTCAGTTTCTGCATGTTTTTGGTTCAATATATCAAATTGGCCGGGACTGGGAATGCTTGTACATATATATTTAATGTGCATGCAGGCTGCTGTCTCACTCTCTCTCTCTCTCTCTCTCTCTCTCTCTCTCTCTCTCTCTCTCTCTCTCTCTCTCTCTCTCTCTCTCTCTCTCTCTCTCTCTCTCTCTCTCTCTCTCTCTCTCTCTCTCTCTCTCTCTCTCTCTCTCTCTCGCTCCTCCATACCATCAATGAGAGAGCTCTCCTAACAAACAATGTTGCTCTTCCTCCTCCTCTTCCTCCTCCTCTTCCTCCTCCCTTCCATAATGGCCTCTTCTGCCTCTTACCAACCCTCCTACCTCCCAACCCCATATCCCATCCTCTCCCTCTCAACCAATCCCCTCTTCTCCCTCTCCCCCACCCCTCTTTCTATCATGCCCCCGTCCCCGTCCCCCCCCTCCTCCTCCCGCTGGTCCCCGTGCCTCCTCACAGACTGCGCAGTGTGAAGATGGAACAGAGGAAACTCAATGATCAGGCTAACACCTTGGTGGACCTGGCTAAGGTAAGCTTCTCTCCTCACAACCACTATGTTTACAGTATAGACCTTTTCTTTTTCTTTAAAGGGTGTGCAGTCCACTCCCCGTTGTATGTCTTCTTTAAGGAGACAGTATGGAGGCTGAGAGGGAGACAGAGTAGGGGAGACACAGGAGAGATGGTTCTCTATGGAGACAGTATGGAGGCTGAGAGGGAGACAGAGTAGGGGAGACACAGGAGAGATGGTTCTCTATGGAGACAGTAGGGAGGCTGAGAGGGAGACAGAGTAGGGGAGACACAGGAGAGATGGTTCTCTATGGAGACAGTAGGGAGGCTGAGAGGGAGACAGAGTAGGGGAGACACAGGAGAGATGGTTCTTTATGGAGACAGTAGCGAGGCTGAGAGGGAGACAGAGTAGGGGAGACACAGGAGAGATGGTTCTTTATGGAGACAGTATGGAGGCTGAGAGGGAGACAGAGTAGGGGAGACACAGGAGAGAAGGTTATTTATTGAGACAGTAGGGAGGCTGAGAGGGAGACAGAATAGGGGAGACACATGAGAGACGGTTCTTTATGGAGACAGTAGGGAGGCTGAGAGGGAGACAGAATAGGGGAGACACAGGAGAGACGGTTCCTTATGGAGACAGTAGGGAGGCTGAGAGGGAGACGGAGTAGGGGAGACACAGGAGAGATGGTTCTTTATGGAGACAGTAGGGAGGCTGAGAGGGAGACAGAGTAGGGGAGACACAGGAGAGATGGTTCTTTATGGAGACAGTAGGGAGGCTGAGAGGGAGACAGAGTAGGGGAGACACAGGAGAGATGGTTCTCTATGGAGACAGTAGCGAGGCTGAGAGGGAGACAGAGTAGGGGAGACACAGGAGAGATGGTTCTTTATGGAGACAGTATGGAGGCTGAGAGGGAGACAGAGTAGGGGAGACACAGGAGAGAAGGTTATTTATTGAGACAGTAGGGAGGCTGAGAGGGAGACAGAATAGGGGAGACACATGAGAGACGGTTCTTTATGGAGACAGTAGGGAGGCTGAGAGGGAGACAGAATAGGGGAGACACAGGAGAGACGGTTCTTTATGGAGACAGTAGGGAGGCTGAGAGGGAGACGGAGTAGGGGAGACACAGGAGAGATGGTTCTTTATGGAGACAGTAGGGAGGCTGAGAGGGAGACGGAGTAGGGGAGACACAGGAGAGATGGTTCTTTATGGAGACAGTAGGGAGGCTGAGAGGAAGACAGAGTAGGGGAGACACAGAAGATAAGGTTCTTTATTGAGACAGGAAGGCTGAGAATGAGACAGAGTAGGGGAGACAGTAGGAATGCTGAGGGAATAGAATTCCAAGTATTAATTAATGTCCCTGTGTTCCCGCAATGGGTAGAGCAATGTACTACTGGAACACTGGCAAAGTTAGGGGTTCCATTCCCTGTGTAGCTCAATGGGTAGAGCATGGTACTAACACTGCCAGGGTTAGGAGTTCCATTCCCTGTGTAGCTCAATGGGTAGAGCATTGCACTAACACTGCCATGGTTAGAGGTTAGATGTTCCATTCCTTGTGTAGCTCAGTGGGTAGAGCATGGCACTGATGATTAGGGGTTAGGGCCACCCACATAATACTGCACTTGTGGTACTAAAAGGTGTTTTCGATAGAAGTGCCCACCAAGTGATTGAACGCCTCCAGAACCACTATGTTCTGTTTTTCCTCATCTCTGCCTCCCTCTCAGCCTTCCTACTGTCTCAATAAAGACATACTGTGAAAGGAATAATCCACCAATTTAATCCAAATCCACCCACCTACCCATCAGCCCCTTAAACTGGGTGGAGCAGGACCACTCTGCCCTGCTTAACTGAAACCAGCTGACCAGGTGGAACAGAAGGAGGTCAAAGGGAGATGGAAAGTAGAATAGAATAGAATAGAAATACTTTTATTATCCCGAGGGAAATTTGACACTGCAAATCGCTCAACATTAAACATTTAGACGGTCACAAATAAGAATAACAAAACAAATCAAATTGCCTAAGAATAAGAATAGAATAAAAATAGAATAAAATATACAGTAAATAAATACAGTAAAAATATACTGAAGTCTACAGTAGGTGTAATATTGCACAGTGCTGTTTCAAAAGTAAGAGTCCAGGAAGATGGTAACTGTCACTCTGTGCTCAGTGATGCAGTGAGGCACAGTGATGCATTGTAAAGTCTGATGGCTGTTGGAATGAAGGACTTCCTGTGCCGTTCAGTGCTGCATTTAGGTAGTGTGAGCCTAGCACTGAACATGATCCTCCTGTCAGCCAAGTCTGTGTATATAAGTGGCAGCCTTAATTGATGTGTGTGGCATTTGCCCTGTAAGAGATACAGATAAAACAAACAAAACAAAAATAAATCATATATAACTAAATCAAAACTACTAAACAGATGACAAAATAAAGAGTTCAGCAAGGAGAGTGAAAGAGAAGTGAGCTTTTTAATACGTAGACTTGGGTATGGACAGAATTATGTTATATATGATACCCCCTACTGTGCATACGTTACTTGTTTCCTTCTGTTCCAGGACTTATGGATATTGCAAATATGTGGTCATCAAATAGCCATTTCATTAAGTTGCTGTCTTGGGGTACTTGGGACATGTCTACATGTTTTGATACTTTATCAAAGAGTGTCTTTCATAGAAGGGACAGTAAAGTAAGAAGTGGGTTTCATTCTCCATTTCACCAAGTTCACAGTAATGAGCCTCTGATCCTCCTCAGTTCCAGTGTACCAACCTGTTTCACTATGTAATGGCAATAACCCGGAACGGAACTGAGATCGCTGGCTCTTTGATAGATCATACCAAGGGCGTAATTTTTTTTTCAATGGTGGGGCGTGGTCCGGCGAAAATGTTGAACATTTAGAATTTTAAATGCATCAATCTGGTGCACTTTGAGGGTCAAGTACAGATCTGCGCTTCCAGTTTGAGAATGAGTGATGTACAGTACTTCATTCAGGGGATCGCAGCTGCGATAATTTGGGCAACATAAGAGGACCTCTCCACGCGTTGATGAATTCGGGGGTAACTGTCATAGGTTTTCTCTTACGAACTTCCAACGAGGTTGTTGGTGAATGAGGTATATAATATTTTCAAATGATGTCTCCAAGTGGCAGCATGTATAGTGAGAATGATTATGCCACCCAAGATTCTCAGCAACTTCTATAGAAGTACGGTGTCCTTACCAGCTCAATCACGGTCTGGTATGGAAACTGCACTGCGAAGGAGAGGAAGGCACTCCAGCGAGTGATTAAAACTGCTCAGTACATCTCTGGAGCAGCCTTCCCCTCACTACAGGACATTTACTCTACCAGGGCCACCAGGAGAGCACATAGCATTATTAAGGACAGTACACACCCCCAGCACAGACTATTCAACCTCCTGCCATCAGGCAGGCGATACAGGAGTCTGAAAGCCAGGACTACGAGACTGACAAAAAGTTTCTACCCACAGGCCATCAGGCTCGTGAATGCCAGCTCCTCCACCTAGCCCCCCCCCCACACACCTTCTTGGCAGACACTCTGACCTGATTGCTGCTGTGAACACACTGTCACCCTTTACCCGAACTATGAATCACTAAAGACACGTTTTAACTGCTGCTGTGACCCACTGTGACCCACTGTCACCTCCATTTATATGCAAATACTGATCGGAACGTGCAATGTTACTCACTGTGCCTTGTATATACTGTATGCTGTCCCTCAGGCTCCTTCATTTTTGTCAGCCAACGGAGGTTATGGTCTGTGTGCACGATGAAGGGTTACCCCAGGAAGTACTGCCCAAAATGTAATTGTAGTACTCATTGTGTGGTGCAGTAGTTCTGTTGTAGGTTTGCACAGCTAGTGACTACCATAGGCAAGCACAGGCTCCCTGCCCTGCTGAACTTGTGAAAGGACAGCACCATTGCCAACATTGCTCGCATCAGTGTACAGTATCATGTTGCCTTGGTCTAGTGGGTAATCCAGGACTGACCCAGACTCTGGCATTATTTAGTCCACTGGAAACAGATGTATTTCTTAGTCAGGACATCGAGGGCCTCACTATGGTGGCAAAGTCTTTTACAAACTGCAGATAGTATGATGCCAGGCCGGTGAACTGATGGACCTCCTGGAGTGATGCAAGTGTTGGCCACTGCTGCACCTTTTGGATTTTAATGGGGTTGGTGACCACAGCCTCCTCCAAGACAATGTGGCAGGTAGGCCACTTGACAACAGAGGAGGCAGCATTTGACAGGCTTCAGTTTCAGGTAGGCCACTTGACAACAGAAGAGGCATGCAGCCAAGGTTGCTGGGTCCTGTTGAGAACACACAGTAGATGAGCTAGCTGGAGCTGCTCCTCTCAGTTGAACTCTGGTTGTAGAGCTCCTGCAGGTGCTGGGGAACAGTGGGGTGTTTTGGCTGCTCTGGCCTGGCTATGGTTGTGGCAGGATACAGGAACCCTGTTATGGCCTCCTCTCTGATTGTTACAGCTGTATTCCCAGGGTTAAATATATGGAGGTGGTACAGCTTTAAAGAAGCACTTTGTGCTTCTGTACAAAGCCTTTGGTGGGGCTCAGTATCACTTTCCCTTTAATGGTTTTACCACATACACATGGTCTGGCCTCCAGCACCACAGTCCAGGCTACTCTCACTGCATGTGTCTTTGATTGGTTTAGGGCATGGAAATACCTCCTTGCCCAACAACAGCATGGTGTGGTGGTCTCCAAAGTAAAGGCATGCTTGGGGCTTGGGTGAAGAATAGATGGCCTAGGAGGGCCCCATTGCCAGCAATGTCAGCTACCAGGAAATGCTCGCTCACCTGCCGGTTGTTGATCTGGACAGGTTTGAGCCTCCCCAATTACAGGAACGTCTCCAGGCTCAACACCCAGCAGAGTCTTTACAATTGATGGCTGAGACCAGGCATCTGGGTAAATGGTGTTATACTGGTGCAGGGGCAATACACATTTCCACGCCCCACTGTCCAAAACAGCACAGACATTCAGTTCATGCACTAACATATGAATGCTCATTTCATGACCGTGTCCTTTCAGATGAAGCACAGTGGACTCTGAGCTCTCATGGAAGGCGGTTGGAGCTTAAACTCTGGTTGTTTTCCTAGGTGAAGGGCACTTTCTCTTCATGTGACAGTTGTGACACCAAATTTCCTCCCACTTAGGGGCTGTCTACACGAGTGCTGGGTTTAATGTAACCGTGATTGTATGTGCGCAGTTGCACGCCCACACACAACCGGGGTTTTGCTACACTGCAACCGCGGTCTTTGAAAACCAGAGTCCAGGGTGAAGTTTTGCGCACATCCCGGTTGCAGTGGTTGCGTGTGGGCATAGAAACCGAGGTTATTTCCAGTGTTTACAGCAGAGCTGTCTCAAGTAGTGTTATATGAAAATGATTGTAACAAACTTTTGTTCGAAACGTATCATCTGTGTTGAAGAGTGTTGTGATCGACTGATGATGTCTGTTGTCGCATTCCTGACCTGACGCTCAGAGTAAACCTGTAGCTGCGGCTAAACTAAACTCATCCGTCCGTGAAGCTCTGAAAGCGCGCACCAAAGCACACAACGCCGGCCTGGTGGCAGGCAACATGAATGACCACAAGGTGGCGCGATACAACGTAAGGAGGACAGTAATAGAGGCAAAACGGCGCTATAGGGATACAATTGAACTTCAGTTTGAACAGGCTGACTCCAGAGCTATGTGGCAGGGCCTCAAAACGATGACAGACTACAAAGGCACCTCCCTCAAACTGAACAGTGACATCTCCTTAGCAAATGATCTCAATACCTTCTATGCGAGGTTTGAGGCTGGTAATAACAACACCAGCCTACAAGCCACGGCAATGGGGGGGGGGGGGTCTGCTGATGGAGACTCAGTGTTCAGGGTAACAGAGCATGAGGTGAGGCGGACCTTTCAGGGGCGTAACTTGCGGGGGGGGTCCCCGGAAAATGTCCCCCGCATGATTTCAGAATGCAGTATTTGTCCCCCCCATGTTTTCCAAACCGCTGCAACTGCGCGGCCTGGCGGCCAGCACTGTGACTCGCTACTACACAGTGCCGGCACTGCAGATTTACCCTACTCTTGGAATGCATTGCCAGATCCTCAAAGTCATACATAGGGGCGCTGTCTCGATAATGCAGTGTTATTAAAGCAGCGTGTAGTGTAGCCGACGCATGAACCAGTTGGAACTGGAAATCCGTTGGTAAAGAAATAGCGGCCTGGAATAGTTTTTGTTTTGGGACAATTCGCAGTAAAGGAATATATCTGTCTGCGATGTTGTATGCGGGAACGAATTGCAGAGAGGGAGGACTGACTGAAGTGGAGAGTGTGTTTACTTGTGTCTCAGAAAATAAATGTCTCATCTGATTTCTTTAATAATAATAACCTGGACTTGCTGCAGGCGCAGCATATGCATCAGGATATTCTGGACTCACTGGACATTCATGTTGTCATGAAGGAGTTTATTTCCACCACTCCTGAACGCAAGACCACCTTCTGTGTTTTACCGTCTTCGGAATAGGTAATGTGTGTTATTATTTATCGCTCCTGCAGCGTTTGTTGTTGCGACAGTGACACAGAGGGCGCAACAGCCAGGTGGGGTAAACTGGGCTGTGATGTGTGCATCAGAACGCTCAGAGCGCGTAGTTGGGCAGCTGTTTTGATTGAAAAGTTTGATTGAAAAGTTTATTAACAGATTGCAGAATGGGTACAGTACAGTACAGCTCAATACATACAATTGTTAAGGGGATGCAGACCAGAGAAAGACTTTCGTCTTGTTTACATCAGGGACCGTCCCCCATTTTCAATTCATCATAGTATCCTAGTGAATGAGAGTGTTGGTTATGACTGACAGTCACAGACAGTGGAGCTGTTTGCAGATAGCGAGCATTTTGACGTGTTGCGTGGTGGCGATGTCTCGCAGACAATACAACTACAAGTATAATTATATAATATATATATTTTATATAAAAAAAATTATATATAAAAAAAAAAAAAAAAAACGACCCCCCCCCCCCTGCGACGTCACTGACCATGCCCCCTAATATGTCCCCCCCACCGCTGGGACCAAAGTTCCGCCACTGGGACCTTTATATGAATATCAGGAAGGCAGCAGGACCGGACGGCATCCCCGGCCGCATCCTAAAAGTCTGTGCCGACCAACTGGCCCCGGTATTCACTGACATATTTAACCTGTCCTTAGAACAGGCTGTCATCCCCACCTGCCTGAAGAAGTCCACTATCATCCCTGTACCTAAAAAATCCAAGCCTGCTTGCCTCAACGACTACCGCCCTGTAGCTCTCACCTCCATAGCCATGAAGTGCTTTGAGAAGCTAGTAAAGGGCTACATCTGCTCCTCCCTCCCCATCAACCTGGACCCCCTGCAATTTGCATACCGCCCCAACAGGTCCACGGAGGACGCCATAGCCCATGTGCTGCACACAGCAGCATCACACCTGGACAAGAGGAAGGGGAACTATGTGAGAATGCTATTCATCGACTACAGCTCGGCATTCAATACCATAGTCCCCTCCAAACTCATAGCCAAGCTCAGGGACCTGGGCTTGAACTATGACCTCTGCCAGTGGGTCTTGGACTTCCTGACGGGCAGACCCCAGGTGCTGAGAGCAGGCAACTGCACCTCCTCATCCATCACCCTCAACATAGGGGCCCCCCAGGGCTGTGTTCTGAGTCCCCTCCTCTACTCCCTGTACACACACGACTGTGTGGCTCAGCGGAGTAACAACACAATCATCAAATTTGCTGACGACACAGTAGTGGTGGGCCTGATCTCTGCAAACGACGAGAGGGCCTACCTGGAAGAGGTCAAGGTCCTGGCGGGATGGTGCCAGGAGAACAGCCTCTCCCTGAACGTCAGCAAAACAAAGGAGATGATTATGGACTTTAGGAGGTCGGGGGTCAAGGACTACAGCCCCCTCAGCATCGACGAGGCACCGGTTGAGAGAGTGAACAGTTTTAAGTACCTCGGAACCCACATATCCGAGGACTTGACATGGACCACACACATTGACAGTGTTGTGAAGAAGGCACGACAACGCCTCTACTTCCTCAGGCGCCTAAGGAAGTTCCAAGTCAGTCAGAAGATCCTTAAGAACTTCTACTCATGTACAATAGAGAGCATCCTGACTGGCAACATCACCTCCTGGTTTGGGAATAGCACTGCACAAGACCGAAGCAGACTACAAAGAGTGACACGTTCAGCCGAACGCACAATTGGAGGGGGGCTCCCCACCCTCCAGAACATTTACAACAAGCGGTGCAGGGGTAAGGCTAAGAGAATCATCAAGGACTCCAGCCACCCGAACAACTGCCTCTTTGAACTGCTGCGGTCAGGCAAGCGATACCGGAGTCTCAAGGCGAGCACAGAAAGACTCAGAAGAAGCTTCTATCCCCAGGCCATCAGGCTGCTCAACGAACAATAAACACTATACAACAACCATCAAATGCACACAGCACACACATCCACACGCACACACTCACTTTAAACAAACAACACACTGCAGCACCCACTCTCCACACTAGATCACCTAAACACACTTTATATTTATTGATAAAGGATTTGCACTACAACTCGTACACCTTACTGTAAATTGTACCTAAATTGTACCTCATCCCATTTCTGCTTTGCACTATATAGTATTGTATATTAGTACACTGCATAGTATATTGTATATTATATGGTAACTCAGTTACTTCTATTCTGCATCGAACATTGTACATATGTCTATACTGAACACTGTGACCTCTATTTTTACTTCTAATTTACATGCTATACTATTTTATTTCATACTTATCTTGTCTAGCACAGTCTCTGGAGCGTAACAGTAAGAAGCATTTTGTATAAAAGTATTCTGTACTTCTGTATGACAACTATTAAAGAAACTTGAACTTGAAGTTATTGTTATAAAGAACCCAGTCCAGACTGCATCCCCTTAACACATTGACGACCAGCGTCCCGCGCCGATTTATAGGCCAGAGGACCGAGCGTTGTCAACAAACCGATGTACTTTCTAACAGCTATATATATACTTTATAGTATTGCTATCTGTCCATTCTCATTGTCACTTGAGTGCATAAACCGTGCCTTCATAATGGCTTAAAGAAAATAAAAATCCATTGGTTGGTTGTCATTTTATAGCACTGTGAATATAAGGTTTATCGCAGTTTTCGCCTAGTCTTTTTTCTGGGGAGCTAGATAATAGGCTAAAGGCTAGTCACGTTATATCAAACGCCATTTCTGCTGTATATATACGAATGAAATAAAACAAACTGCGTAGCATCCGGACTATTACAGAGCATCTATGGATGAAATGGGGGCGGCGGGCGACGCTGATTACTATTATTGATTAGCAATACAGTGTGCGTTCAATTAGCCATTTTCACTGATCGATCACGTTGCATTTTAAAACAATGTCCAATCCAGCTGTAATTTGGGGGAATAGTATCCTACCGTCAGCCCATGTGATCGCCAGCAGCATTTCGTCATTAGTCATCGGAATCTGGTAGATCGATATGTCCATTGGTTGATCATAAATCCCATTATTTCAGGCTGAAATCTGCGTTCGGTAACGGGATCAAAGATGGAGGGTGTTCGTTTGGGATCGAGGCTCATATGAAATGCCCACAGACAGTAAAACATTTTTTTTTCAATCGCCCTCAATGATACTGCAGTGGAGCGATGGCGCGCCTAAGTGGATCTGGCCGGTATTGCATGTTTCGAAAATCAATTATGCGGGTAGGTCCTGCAAGTCGATCGCGGACGTTAATAGCGTTATTAATATGGAATAAAACAATAACAACTTGCCACAAGTTAACTCGTGGCTCTGGTCCACAACGCATGGCACCAAAACACGAGTTAACTCGTGGCTGGTCCCTATAGTGTTAACAATTGTTTGTATTGAGCCGTATTGTATTGTACCCATTCTGCAATGTGTTAAATAACGTTTGCATCCATTCATTCTACTAGCGTTAACGTTACCACATTATTACGTTAGCATGTAAGCTAACAAAATCGCAGATGCTAGCCTCGATGCTAACTATACATGGAGAATGCCATTCACATTAGCATGTAGCTAACAACACCGGAGATCTTTTTGTGAGACTAAACTATCCGCTCTTGGTTGTAAATTGTGTTGATGTTGGTTTTGTTTGAATATATCCGTTTTTGTTTTCTTGCTGAAAAATAAATGCTACGTTGGCTAAATGGCTGTGAGCAAGGAGGGATGTTTGTGTCAGGTCAGTTTCCGGTATTAACCCTAAATCCCTCTGGTTGGTTGAAATGGCCTTCATGTCTGAACAACATCGCCACCTACTGATTTGGCATTGTACTACATGTATATGACGTCACTCTGTGCAGAGTTTAAACTAGTCGTGTGGACAGAGTTAATTTTCTTTTTTAATAATAAAAGAAAAAAAAATGTGTCATTAATACCCGTGATCGTGAGGACTGGGCCTTAATGTCCTTACGGATTTTCCTTGGAGTTGATCAGTTACATTAAAATGACAGCACGGGGTCTCCTGGAATGTTGTGTGCCCCTGATTACATGAGGCTGGTGACATGTGACGCCGCCCGCTTGGTGGTTTTGTGGTGGCGGGCGATGTCATAAGCTTGTTCTAGAGTGTGGGGTCGCTGTTCTAACAGTTTCTGTACAATCTCTGCAGCCCCTACACCATTTGTAAAAGCTTCAATGCCTATGGTGTCCTGCTAGACCTAGTCCTAGCCTTTTCCAAACAGTATTAGCTTTAGCACAAATCAAATCAAATCAAATTTATTTATAAGGCCCGACAACACACGTTAATGTCCCCATGGGCCGTACAGGTCTTCTTTAAACAAGTCAAGAAGAAAACATAACAATAAGTCAAGAACAGAACAAGAACACCATAAGGTCCAACAAATTTAAAATAAATGCAAATAAATTAAAGAATGCAAGCACTCCCAGACATACCCCATGCGAAGGTAAGGAAAAACTCACTAAAACCTAACAATAGGGAAAAATGCTCCACAGGCAGTGTGGAGGAGAGAAACCTTAGGAGGGCCATTCAAGGGGGGATCTCCCTTCTTAGATGTCGGTGATAGTAGTGTTGCAGACTAACAGTTGGTAAGCATGCACTCAAGTGTGTAGTGAAACACAGATGAGTACATGCAATAGCAACTGAACATTTTGAAAGATTAAAGATAGAGCTGATAGCGATAGCAACTGAACATTTTTGAAAGATTGAAGATAGAGCTGATAGCGAATCTACTTGAGGCACAGGGGCGGCGCAAAGAGGGCCGCGTCCTCCCCGTCTTAATCACGGGACATTCAACACTCCGGTCATTGCTCAGGGACAGCCGGAGACAGGGAGATAGGGGGCGGCGCAGAGAGGGTCGCGAACTCCCCGACATCATCGCGGGACGTCCGGCACTCCGGTCACTACTACGAGACCTCCGGAGACAGGAGGGCACGCAGAGGGGGTCGCATCCTCCCGGCCTTCATCACAGGACGTCCGACACTCCGGTCAGCACTCCAGGGGGGGGGGGGGGAGGAGTTAGAGAGTTCCCATGTTTGTGGTGCTGCAAAAGAGCAGACATGGGGGAAAATAAAATAAACTTCCTAACTAAACTAGACAGATTAATCTAAAGGTCAGTCCCCGACCAGGTGAGATCAGGGTAGGTTGAAGGAGAGAGAGAAAAGATGGGTCTTAAGCAGGGATTTAAAAGCTTCGACAGAGCAGGCGCCCCTGATGACGGCAGGTAATTTGTTCCACAGGTAGGGAGCGCGGTAGACAAAGGCTCTGTGGCCGGCGGATTTCTTTTTAACCCTAGAGATCGATAGAAGCCCCACACAAAACTCCTGCCATGGAGTGGTGCCATCATACTGACCAGGACATAAGGTGGGGACTCTCTCTGTCTGGCAGCATGTTACTTGGGCCGCTCACATTTGGGTAAAAAGTGCTTTAACTGCACAATCTTATTATTGCCTTGTTCTAATGTCCAATTTGCTGATGGCAAATCTGTGCTGTGCAGCTTTAATGGCTGGACATAGACTTGGCGATTATGCATCAAGGAGATATGGGTCTTTGCTCTAAATGTCTGCTCCATTGTCTTGGAAGTAGTAACTTTCCCCAAACAGCATCAATGAATGATTAGTGCTTGCTAGCTTTGGCGGAATAGACACAGCATATTTCACTGGTTTGTTGTTTCACTATAACAGCCTCTCATTCACAGAAGAGAAGATTATAATGTCCATTATTTGTGTTTCTTTCACTCACAGTTTCTATGTCCACTTCACTTATTGCAACATGAATGAATGAATGAATGAATGAAAACTTTATTTAACAGATTGCAGAATGGGTACAATACAGTACGGCTCAATACACACAATTGTTAAGGGGATGCAGACCAGAGAAAGAAGTTTGTCTTGTTTACACCAGGGTCCCCCATTTTCAATTCATATTGATGAAGGGGTTGGAGCAGCTAGTTACTTCTCCAGACTAGTTGTGTTTGTTTTCGGCTGCATGGCATTGGCCAAGCAGCCGCCATCTTAGCTTAGCTTCTTAGCCAGGTGGGTAAATATAGGTAGCCTATTGCTTATTTCACCCTTCTTTCACCGTTGCTGATGTTTATCCTTATCATGAGAGGGGCGCTTTGTGGTCACAAATGTTAACCTTTCCTGCTTCAGCGTCCAGACTGTTGTTGACTGTGCAGGTTTGGTTTGTCACCAGCCATTCCTTTAGTTGTGTTTTAGGACAGTCAGACCAAAGGTTGTGTGCCTGTAGGGGATCACAGCCTGTAGGGGATCACAGCCTGTAGGTAGGGGATCACGCAGTCCCCTCTAGTAGAGGCCCTGGTGGCCCTGGCAGTACTACAAGGCTTTACAGGACCTTAAATATGACACAGGCATTTAAAAAATGTATTAGGTTCTCTAGGCTTAGGAACTTGTGTTTTGCCAAGATGTTACAGTGATGGAAGGATTGCTAGAGACCAGCTGGTTAGACAGTATTGTGACTGTGTGACATGGTGTCTGTGGGCACCATGTTAAAGGGGAGATGAAGCGTTGAACAATATGAGCCTAGTTTGTTTGTTGTGTACCTTGGGTAAGACAGGGTCCTATAATCAAATGTGAAATCCTGCTTATTTGTCTGAAAACTAAAATGTAATTTCCCCGTTTTGGCCATGGGCGGCGCCATTTTGATGGTGACGTCACGGTGATGGTTTGGGCTGGCTCCCGGTTTACACTGCTGGTTAGATAGCTACATAAATATGGAGTGTCGTGAATAGGGATGCCCCGATCGATCGGCCAGCGATCGGTATCGGCCGATATTCAGTATAAATATGAGATTGGTGAATTCCGATAATGCTTTATTTTTCGCTGATCGTGAAAACCGATCGATGACACACGCGAAAATCATGATCCAATTCTCTTCTCTCTCTTGCACACAGCTGCTGCTGCTGCGAGTAGCCTCCAGCTGCAAGGCTATTGGCTGCTACACGCCTTGCCCCTCCCCCTCCCAGACCCATGTCAACAAATGCTCCGGCAATAATCGAGTGCATGAGACCTCCGTTAGCTAGTTAGCTAACGTTAGCTCACTCTTTAAACAAAATGACCCAGTAAACTATTGACTTTAGTTTAATAAATGAGGCATTGTCTAACGTTATCTAGCTGGCTAGCTACTGATAGCTCCTGATATCAACGTCTGATATCATCATTTTGGCATTTGTTTTTGCAGTTGTTGGCTAACTAGCTATCGTTCCGTGAGCTAACGTTAGCTGCCTAGCTAACGTTACTGTTTAAACAAAATGACCCAGTAAACTATTCACTTTAGTTTAAACTTTAATACATGAGGCATTGTCTAACGTTATCTAGCTGGCTAGCTACTGATAGCTCCTGATATCAACAAATGCTCCGGCAATAGTCGAGTGCATGAGACCTCTGTTAGCTAGGTAGCTAATGTTAGCTCATGTTAGCTCACTGTTTAAACAAAATGACCCAGTAAACTATTCACTTTAGTTTAATACATGAGGCGTTGTCTAACGTTATCTAGCCGGCTAGCAGTAGCTACAGATAGCTCCTGATATCAATGTCTTATAACATAATTGACACCATTAATTTCTGCAGCTGTTGGCTAATAACTGAACACTGAGAACATCTTATAAGTTTCAGTTCATAGGAAAATACTTTGACTATAATGGTCAGAAGTAAATTAACTTAGATACTGTTATGCTTAACACCCAGTACTATTCACTTTACTTAATTTCTAAGATTAGATTAGATAATTTAGACCGGGCGGCTGGGTGGCGCAGTGGGCAAGGCGCTCGCCACTAACACAGGATATACTGGTATCGAGCCCAGCTCTCTGTGTTGCTTCTGGCTTGGCCGGCCGTCATACTAACACAATTGGCAGTTTTAGAGGGTGGGAAAGCCGGTGGGTGGGGATTGGACGTTGTGGACAGCGACTCCTACAGGTCGGTTGGGTGACGCCTGTACAGCAGAAACAGGAAGTATCGGAGGCAGCGTGAGCCTCCCACGCGTTACTCCTCGCCACTGAGAGTTCGTGCTGTCTGGTGAAAAGATGCGACAGGCTGCCTCCTTGTGTACCGGAGGGGACACGTGATGCAAGGCTTCTATCCTCACTACAGCCGACCAGTAGTAGTAGCATAGTCTAGCAACATTCAAGACAGGGAAGGGGAGAATTGGAATTACGAAATTGGGATGGGAGAAAAATAAGGAGGAAAAAGAGGATACAAAAATATATATATATATAATTTAGACCGGACTTTGAGAATGCCTGTGTTAGACCTACAGTATAATACTGCCAGTACCATCTTCGTGACGTCAGCATTTAACGTGAACAAACATGAATGAATGAATGAATGAAAACTTTATTTAACAGATTGCAGAATGGGTACAATACAGTACGGCTCAATACATACAATTGTTAAGGGGATGCAGACCTGAGAAAGACGTTTGTCTTGTTTCCATCAGGGTCCCCCATTTTCAATTCATATAGACATTTATGACATACACAACATACATGACATTTATGGCATAGGGACATATAGGTATTTAGTACTGATACATTTGTGACATAGGCGGTATTCAAATATACAGTACTGTTACCCCTAGATCCTGACAGAGTATATACATATGATGGGGAGGGGACTGTACATTAGGAGGGGGTGGGTGGGTGGGAGGGAAATATACATACGGCGGGGAGGGAATATATACATGCGGTGGGGAGGAGACTGTCTATTAGGAGGTGGTGGGGGTTTTGGGCATTTACGGTGGCCAGTTTCGAATTGCAGCCTCCCGTAGGTGCTCTTTAAGGGCGGTTTTGAATGTGGGAAGGGATTCACATTCCTTTACAGCTTTGGGTAGGGCGTTCCACATTGTTGTGGCATAATTGCGAAACGTGTTTAGTCCCTTGTTTGAGCCGAATCTGGGTTTAACATGATTTGTTGAGCTTCCTCTGGTGTAGTGGTTGTGGTATTCACTGACCTTTGGGAAGTATTTTGACATGTACATGGGCACCCCGGTCGTATAGTGTATCTTGTAGACCAGGCCCATTGCAAGTTGCTGTACTCTGTCGTCTACTCTAAGCCATCCTAGGTTGGCAAAGTGGGCAGGGGTGAGGTGGGTTCTGGGGTTCAGGTCAAGTAGTAGTCTGACCAGTTTGTTTTGTGATGTTTGTAATTTTGTTTTAAGCGCCTTTGAGGTGCTTTGGTACCATGAGGTGCACGCATAGTCATAGTACCCTTGAATGAGTGCTCCTGCCAGAGTCTTCAGGGTATTCTTGTTTACCAGAGAGGAGATCCGGTACAAGAATCTAGTTCGTTGGTTGACTTTTTTTATTACATTGGATGCCATTTTGTCACAGGAAAGATTTGCCTCTAGGATGGAACCCAGGTAGGTAATTTCGTCTTTCCTTGTGACAATATTGTCACCCACTGTAACTGAGAATCCGTCGGTCTTGCTGAGTTTGTTATTTGAACCGAAGAGAATGGACTCTGTTTTGCCCATGTGTAATGATAGTTTGTTATCAGCGAGCCATATGCAGATTTTGCCTAGTTCCGTGCTGAGGGTTTTTTCAACCTGCAATTTGTTCTTGTCAGAGACCAGCAGGGCTGAGTCGTCCGCAAACAGGAACAAGTTGCAGTCACAGGCTGACGACATGTCATTTGCATAAATTAGGAAGAGTAGCGGTCCTAGTATGCTTCCTTGTGGAACACCACAGCTCACTGTGAGGGGGGGGGATAGAGTACCGTTTACCTCTACCATCTGTTCTCTCCCCTCCAGGTAGGATTGCATCCAGCTCACTGATAGGCTATCAAAACCAATTGCTTTTAGCTTGTCCATTAGAATGGAGTGATTGACAGTGTCGAAGGCCTTTTGTAGGTCCAGCATGACCATGCCGCAGTATTTGCCAGCGTCCACCTCTTGTTTGATGTGGTCGTTCAAATAGAGGAGGCATGTGTCAGTGGAGTGGGACGTTCTGAAGCCAGATTGGAATTCGTAGATTAGGTTTTTTTCCGCCAGGTACTTTTCGACCTGTTCGTAGACTATTTTCTCCATGACTTTCGAGATGGAGGTAAGAATAGAAACAGGGCGGTAGTTGCCTGGGTCTAATTTGCTGCCCTTTTTGTGTAGAGGGGTCACTCTCGCAATTTTGAAGTCCTTGGGGACGTGCCCCTGTCTTATAGAGAGGTTTATTATGTGTGTGATGACTGGGGTGATGGCGGCTGCTGCGTCTCTGAGGAATTTGGAGGGGATGTTGTCATGGCCAGTGGCCTTGTTAGGTTGGAGGGCGCTCAATTTTTTGAGTACCTCATCGGTTGTTACCATTTCAAGTTTGAAGTCGTCTTTGTGGACCCCTAGGTTTTTGTAGTATGCTACTATGTGTTCTACCCCATAATGCCCTGAGTGGGAGGGTAGTTTGTTTACCAGTGTTGTGGCTATGTTTGTGAAGAAGATGTTTAAGTAATTGGCTACATCCAGCTTGTCTGTGATGAGCGTGTTGTCCGTCTTTATGTTTATGTTTGAGAATCTGGTTTTAAGTTTTTTACTGCAGCCTAGTTGATTATTGAGTAATTTCCAAAGTTCGCGGGGTTTGTTTTTGTTTTCCTCAGTTTTGTCGTTGATGAAATTTCTTTTTGCGGTTCTGATCATGGTGTTTACGTCATTTCTTAGTCTGTTTCTTTGGATTTTTAGTTCAACCACGTGGGCTTGGAGTTCACTGTTTGAGCTTTTGGAAAGCTTTGTCTGACTTTTATGAAGTTCAGAGCATTTTTTGTCTCTGGTTTTCATAGCGGCCAGTATTTCAGTGTGCATCCATGCCTCAGCGCGATTTTTAACCCTGGTGGTTCTTATCGGTGCCATGTTGTTGAGTATTGCTGTGAATTTGGTTTTGAATCCAAGCCATGTTTCTTCAACCTGTGTACCACTGAGCTCATCTGACCAGTCCAAGCTCCCCAGTTCTAGGTTAAAGGCCTCTCTAGAGTAAGTTTTGAGGTCTCTAGATGTGACTGTTTTGTGACAGCCGGCCTTCTGTTTTAGCTTTTTTTAGCTTTTTTAGCTCATGGCGGCGCACTAGTTGATAAATTCTACATGAAGGGACATAACAAATAGTTTTTTCTTAGAAACGGCTTATTTTTATAACGTGATTTTTTCTGTGGTTTATCTAAATACTAATTTGATGCTATGACTATGTTTATATCACTATGCAACATCTCCCCTTTAACCTTTCCTGCTTCAGTGTCCAGACCGTAGTCGGGAAGCACATGGGAGACCTGTGTTCTGCTCCAGGGCTGAAGTTGTAGCTTGTAGCATTCTCCATTGACTTTCATGTAGTCCTGTGTGTAGTTGTGGTTAGGGCTGTCCCCGACTAAGGATTTGGATAGTCGACTTTGATTGCCCGAAATTTGCCGAATGCAAAAAAAAAGAAAAGAAAAAAGTATACAAAAAAAATACAAATGTTTTAAATGACGTAAGTTTAATAAGGCTTTAAAAAAAACATCAGCCACATCTAAAGGTACAAGCATGACAAGGTTATTCTAATATTTTAAATAATTACTCCATTGATTTAGTGATTTGCATAATGTAGCTCTAAAAGTCTCTGTTTTTCTCTTTATTCATTTTTATTTCATTTTCTTTTTTCTTTGATGAGTTTTATTTTAATTCTCACTTTTTTTTTTTTTTTTTTTTTTGATGGTGTTAGTAGTTTTCTCCACTCTTTTCCTCTTTCTGATGGTTCCAACATAAGTTAGTAGAAGGTTCAAATGAATATATCAATGAAGGTATATTTTTCATTTTTCACACTATTGTTATTACATTAATGGGAAGGCGCAAGACCAAAAAGCGACATTCTATTGAATTAGAATGAAAGTTGTAGATCCTATGGCAATTAGCATAGGAAGATCAGGGTTACAAAGCTCATTTTGGGCAACCCGGTGGCTTAAGGGAGGGAGTCATACGCGTAGGATGTGTCTATGGAACACAGTCCTGTACGACTCTCGGTGGGAGGGGGGATTAGGGGATTTTTATTTTTATATATGTATGTTTTTAAGCTCGGCTCTCAACGGGACCTCAATAGTTGGATGTATATCTATTGTAGCTTCGCACTCCAGAAGCATTACCAACAACTACACAACAACATGAATAGATTATGGCTAGTTTGAATATAATGATCTGGAACACTGGGGGAATAAATAATCAACACAAACGCAAAAAAGTGCTCACACTGATGAAAAAAGAACAGGTTGACGTGGCTCTGCTAAGCGAAACGCACATTTTAGAGAAAGACATAGATACGTTAGCGGACAACACATATCATAACATTAGTCACTCTTCCTTTGGAACGAGAACTCGGGGAGTAGCCATAGTCGTTAGACAGAAGTTGAATATTGAATTGAAGGGAGTATGGTATGATGCAGATGGTCGGATAACTATAGCTAAGATTGTACACAAGAACAGGAAAATAGCGTTGGTAGCGGTATACGCCCCAAATTTGTACGAAGTTGGTTTCTTCACTACACTTACCAAAGCAATGTTAGACCTTCCCGATTACTCATTTATAATTGGTGCGGATTTTAATGCCATTTGGAATCCAAGGATGGACAAATCTTACCCCTCCTTTTCCAACGAACAAAAAAATGCATCTAATGCATTAAAGGATTGGTCGAAGATTACAGGTGTAAATGACTTATGGCGATCACTTAACCCCACGACCCGGAAGTACTCTTGTCGATCAGCGAGACATAACACATTATCCAGAATAGATTATGTTTTTGCATCCCCGAGACTATTTGATAAATATGATGTGGAAATGATACCCAATGCATTATCAGATCACTGTTATTTACTCCTAAAAGGAACATTTGGTATACTATCTTCCCGAGCCCCAAGATGGCGATTTAACTCGATGCTGCTTAATAACAAGGAATTCATTAAACAACTCAAAGAAGCTCTTACTGTATTCCTACAGAGGAATGCAAACTCGGTGCAGGACCCCAGAATATTATGGATGTCGGTAAAGGGAATGATCAAGGATTTCACTGATAGGTTTTCCTCCAAAATGCGCAAGAATCGATGCTCAAAACTGGCTGAACTGGAAACGCTTTACTCAACGTTATTTAATTCTTTACAATACAACAACTCGATTCGACTGGAAAATCAAGTTAATGTACTAAAAAAAGAGATTAATGCCATATACAGACAACAATCGGAAATACAAATACGTAGCACAAGACAACAGCAGTACTCTCAAGGTTCTAAACCAAGTCACCTATTAGCTATGCGATTAAGAGTTAATGCAAAATTTGCAGATATAACTACCATTAGAGCACAACAAGTACTTGTTACAGACCCTGAAAAAATAAACGCGACATTCAAAGAATTCTACTCCAACTTGTATAAATCAGAAACGACCTTTGATCAAAACAAAATGGACACATATCTTAATCAAATTAATCTCCCTAAACGTTCAGAGGATGACGCTAAACAGTTAGAAACACCGATCACACTAGAGGAACTCAAGAAGGCCATATCCGAAATGCAAAGTGGTAAGGCTCCTGGAAGAGACGGTATCCCACCAGAAATGTACCTCTCTTGTTGGGACATAATTGGACCCTTATTACTAAATATGATTTTATACTCAGTCAAGGAGGGGAACTTCCATAAGAATGACAATATTGCACTCATAACAGTCCTCCTTAAAAAAGACAAAGACCCCACAGAGTGCGGTAGTTATAGACCCTTAAGCCTCCTCGGAACCGATATCAAACTGTACACTAAGGTATTAGCCATCAGATTACAAAAGCATATGACGTCTTTAGTTCATCCAGACCAAACTGGCTTCATAAGAGGCCGCTTGATCACTGATAACATAAGACGATTACTGCACGTACTAGATGCTGACAAGGACGACACCATACCTAAGGCGATGCTGTCCCTGGATCCAATGAAAGCTTTTGACAGGTTGGAATGGTCGTATCTATGGGCAGTATTAGAAAGGATGGGGTTAGGTAAAAATTTCATTGATATGATTAAAGTATTATACAAAGACCCATCGGCCATGATTACAACAGGTATAATCACCTCCGGAATCTTTCCGGTATCACGCTCAGCTAGACAGGGTTGCCCTCTTAGTCCCGGACTATTCGATCTATCATTAGAGCCTTTAGCACAATATATAAGACAATCCCAATCCATAGAACCAATCGTAATCAAGGGCACACAACATAAAATTAGTTTATATGCGGACGACGTAATACTGTTCATGCAAAACCCCAACACCACATTGCCTCATCTGCTCAAGTTGATTGAGGACTTTGGAGATTTATCGGGATTTAAGATAAATTGGCCGAAGTCGGCTTTCCTTCCACTTAACGCCCCTGCAAAAAAAAATATAACCCTCCCAGGAGAGATACCTATGGTAAAACACTTTAGATGTTTGGGAGTGGAAATATTCCCCACCATAAGACAAACGGTGAAGCACAATTACATAAAAATCCAAAACAAAATCAAAGACGACCTTGATAGGTGGTCAAAACTTAAAAACTCAGTACAGGCACGGATATCAATAGTTAAGATGGACGTACTACCTAGAATCAACTTCTTCAGCTCAATGCTACCGTTACCCCCTCCAGAGGGTTACTGGTAAAAATTCCACTCCTCCACATACACATTTATTTGGAATAACAAACCACCACGTATAAAAAGATCCACCGCACAGAGAAACAAAGCAGATGGTGGTATGGCATTTCCAGATTTTCTCCACTATTTTAAGGCGTACACTTTAAGACCATTGACAACATGGTTTGATCCCCAAGCATTAGTATCCTGGAGAAATTTAGAAGAAAATATAGTAGCCCCACATAGACTGAAGGACATAGCATACACTAAATGATCAATTAAGCAATGCGAACGGAAATTTGGCCCCATAATTACTCATGCGATCCGGATATGGCGTGAAACACACAAAAAAAATTCTAACCGACATAAATGGCATAATCATACTCCCTTATTCAATAACAATGCACTCTTGATTGGAAAACGACCTATAAGATTCCCTATATGGGAAAAGCAAGGCATACACTCATTAGGTGATGTTTTTAACAAACAGGGTTTTTGTAGTTATGAAGAAATACGCAAAAAATGTAATCTCACCGAGTCCACACATTTTTTTTACGCACAGTTATTTATGGTGCCCAACCAGTCGATCGCGATCGACAGGTAGATCGCAGGCTGATTTCAAATAGATCTTGACTAATAAAATTCGATTATTAAAAAAAAAAATTATATTTTTTTTTGTTTTTTTTGCTAAATCAACTCTTCCTCTCCTTGTTAACTACAACAAGCAATGCTGTTTGTTATTTAAGATGAGGTCGGACTCGGCACTGACAGATTTGTGTTCATTATGCTGCTTTTATAAAGCCTCAAATGACGGCTTACAATATACAATTTTGGCTGGTAGCTCTCGGGCTAGGTGGTAAATAAAAAAGTAGATTTTGGTTCAAAAAAGGTTGGGCACCCCTACATTAAAGATACCAATTGAACACCACAGATACCACAAATTCTTCTATGAAAGAGAGACATCGAGAGGTTTTGTTTCAGATTTTTATCATCAATTACTAACGTCCTCGTATGAAACCCTCCACCTAGACTCCGTCTGGAGGAGGGATATACCAGACCTGGAAAGTGATTTTGATTGGCAAGAAGCCTGGGCAAATGTTCAATTTACATCAAGGAACCCGGACCATCAACAAATAAATCTTAACTATATTCACAGGACATACTTGACTCCTATAAGACTGAAAAAAATGGGTCTTAAACAAGACTCCAAATGCTCCTTATGTACAAATGGGGACGAGGGGACATTTATGCACATGTACTGGGACTGCCCACCAGTTAAAATATTCTGGAAAGAGGTGACCCAGCAATTATCAAATCTCTTAACTCTGAATATACCTGTACACCCCTCTGTATTACTGCTGAATGATGTTTTTGAGTGTGCAGTACATCCACAGCTAAAGAGATTGGTTTTATCGGGTATCACAGTGGCTAAAAAGCTGATAGCATCACGATGGTTCCAACCAGAAAAAAATTGCCGAAAGGTCTGGATTATTACATATCTCGATGTGATTTATCAAGAAATATCTACAGCAAGAATTTTGGGTCTCAATGAATCCAAAATGACAATGTGGTTAGAAGTGGTGTAGAGAATAAAAGGTAGCATATAATGGTAGTGTCTGGTTAGGAGCGAGGGATAATGGATGGATTATCCAATGGGGGGTCCGGGAGGGGGGGGTATGAGCTAGAGCATATGTGTGTAGGGTATTAGATAGCAGGTATTGGGGGTATATCCTGTATAAGACATTTAACTATATGGTGATTTCATTGGATGTGCACTGTTAATAATGCTTGTATATCTTATCGTGTGTTGTCATGTTTGTTTATATGTTTGTTTAAAAAAGAATAAAAAAATAAAATACAAAAATGTTTTAATCATTCCATTTGGGCTGTGGTGGGGGTGCTTAATGTCTGAAGGAGTCGACTGAAGGCGTCTTGTCCTCTGCGAAAGCATGCAATTGGTCCACTGATAGATACATCTTGATAATTGTCTAGACTCTAGTGTGTTCATTAGACGGGTGAAATCCTCTTTCAGTGCCTCTGTGCCTGTTTTCTTAGGCAGTTAGCATCACTGGTATGCACGCCATTAGCGTTAGCCACGCTTCTAGGCCTCTTTGCTTTTGGAAAGAATGATACAAAAATAAAAGTAAAAATAAAATGTAAACTTGTTTTTTATATTTATTTTTGCATTCGACTAAGAGGTTGGCAGTCGACTACAGCTCCTTTGGATAGATTAGTCGACTATTCGACTAATCGGGGTCAGCCCTAGTTGTGGTACACCTCTTTACTGCCAGAGGGCAACAACAACGGCTTCAAATGTTGCCACAGAGACTACTGCAGGGGGTCAGCACAGAGACAGTGCAATGCTACAGACAGTTAGCACAGAGACAGTGCAATGCTACAGACAGTTAGCACAGAGACAGTGCAATGCTACAGACAGTTAGAGTTAGCACAGACAGTGCAATGCTACAGACAGTTAGCACAGAGACTGTGCAATGCTACAGACAGTTAAAATGCTACAGACAATTAGCACAGATACAAGATACAAGAGTTTTATTTGTCACGGCATACAAGTATACAATGAAATGCGGGGGGTCTTGCCTGCAACGATGTGCATAATTACAATAGTAATATATAATAAGAATCCAATAGAACGACATTGTGCAATAACACGTAACAAAGTAGGGCATATCGGTATCTGTACATGAGTTATTTACAGAGCATGGTAGGACATGCTAGGTCCTGTGGTAGTGCAATACACTGTTAGCTACGGATGAGGCACTGGGTCTTTACTGTATGTACACTGCTATACAATGCTATATTTTACAATCTCAAGCTATGCTATACTATTCTTAAAGTGACCTTTCCTTCTGTAAAGTGACCATAAGTGTGAGCGTGTGCAGTATGAGTGTGTGTGTGCTCATGTTAAAGTGGCTGCTAGTGTGTGAGCATGTACAGTGTGTGTGTTGTGTGTGTGCTCATGTGTGCTTGTGCGTGGAGAGTTCAGTGTTCAAGGCTCTGATGGCCTGGGGGAAGAAGCTGAGCCGAAGTCTCTCTGTCCTAGTTACTGGTGTTCGCAGGCGTTTGAACAGGCTGTTGTTGGGGTGATGAGGGTCTTTCATTATCCTGCAGGCTCTGGATTTGCACTTCTTGTTGTATAGGACCTGCAGGGTTGGTAGTGCAATACCCGTGGTACGCTCGGCTGACCGCACCACTCTCTGTAGGGCCTTCTGGTCCTGTGCCGTGCTGTTTCAATACCAGGCAGTGATGTTTCCAGTCAAGATGCTCTCTACAGCTCCGGAGTAGAAGGACTGGAGTATCTTCCCAGATACTCTGAACTTCCTTAACTGTCTCAGGTGGTAGAGGCGCTGCTTCGCCTTTTTTATGACTGAGTCTATGTGTGTTGTCCATGTCAGGTCCTCTGCGATGTGGACCCCCAGGTACTTGAAGCTGCTCACCCTGTCCACGGTAGCCCCGTTTATCCTCAGTGGTGTGTGTGTCTCCTGCTGTCTCCTCCTAAAATCCACGATCAGCTCCTTGGTTTTACCAATGTTCAGGAGCAGGCTGTTGTCCTGGCACCAGCGTTCCAGTATCTCAACCTCCTCCCAGTAGGCCTTCTCGTCGTTGTCCGAGATCAGCCCCACCACCACTGTGTCGTCCGCAAACTTCACTATGGAGTTGGAGCTGAACTTGGCCACACAGTCATGTGTGTATAGTGAGTACAGCAGGGGGCTCAGAACACAGCCCTGGGGTGACCCGATGCTCAGGGTGATGGTGTTGGAGGTCTGGCCCCCCACCCTGACCGCCTGGGGCCTTTCGCTCAGAAAGTCCAGTATCCAGGCGCTCAGAGCGGAGCTCAGACCCAGCTCGATCAGCTTGTCCACCAGTCTGGTGGGGACTATGGTGTTGAACGCTGAGCTGTAGTCAATGAACAACAGTCTCACATAGCCCCCCTTCTGGTGGTCTAGGTGAGAGAGGGTGCTGTGCAGTACTTGGGAGACCGCATCATCAGTGGACCTGTTTGGCCTGTATGCAAATTGCATAGGGTCCATATCACTGGGGAGGGAGGCACAAATGTGATCCTTGACCAGCCTCTCGAAACATTTCATGGCCACAGAGGTGAGTGCCACTGGTCTGTAGTCATTGAGACCTGTTGGGGAGGGTTTATTTGGTACCGGGATAATGGTAGACATCTTGAAGCAGGCAGGGACCACTGACTCCGCCAGGGATCGATTAAATATGGTGGTGAACACAGGGGCTAGCTGGTTAGCACAGGACTTAAGTATGCGTCCTGTTATTCCATCTGGGCCAGCAGCTTTTCTGGTGTTCACCTGCATAAAATGCTCTTCTCACACTGTGTACCGACAATGAGAGAGCGTCGCCGCCCCCCCGCGGATGCGTCCCCCCCTCCACAACAGCCGGCGCGCCAGTGAAGTCACTAGCCGTTGAGCTAGCGGCGCCACTGTTTGCACCAAACCGTGCGTAGAAGGTGTTGAGCTGGTCTGCGAGGGAGGCGTCATCACTCCCCATTGAGGGGGCGCTGCCTTATAACAAAAACATTATTACGGTCACCATTGTGAATTAATCAACACATTTTATTATTAATTTTTCTATTTCATTGAACATTGCACATGTTAAAAGCAATTTTTTTTTATCAATGTGAGTATTACCAAGTCAACTTGTGTTCTTAAAACAATGACAATAAACATAGTTTTATTAGGTTGAAATTATGTGGTTGTGTACTTATTTTTCTGTTAACTTATTATGGATTGAAAACTGAAAACCTTAATGCACAGTAACTGAACTCAATATTTTTAAGTTCTGGTAACTTATTATTATATTTTTGTACAGTGTAGTCTTGCAATCAATCAAAACTTATTTACACGATATACCTCACATTCACCCTCCATTCACATCCTGGTGTTCTCCTGGTGTTCTCCATTAGGCCTGTAGGTGGAGCTATGACAGCACACGTACAGTACACACACCGATGTGTCCAATAATGAATGGGCAAATGTGAGTGAAATGGTCGCACTGTATGCATTCCCCCCCCCCCCCCCCCAACTCAGATTTAGGGTTGATACAACCATCATAATAATATTGTTAATAATAACAATAACAATAATGATGTAATAATGTAAAAATTATCATTAAAAAGACCTGATTATGAGAAAAAAAATTACGATGCATGGAATATTGTTGAGGCACACTAGTTACAACTATATTTCAAACAGGCACTCCATGTCAAAAAGGTTGCTGACCCCTGTTGTAGACAGTGGTGCACAGACAGTGCAACGCTACAGACAGTTATCACAGAGAAGGTGCAATGCTACAGACAGTTAGCACAGAGAAGGTGCAATGCTACAGACAGTTAGCACAGGCTTGCGTTTTGAGAAATCATAACAATTTGCAGGTTTATTTTTGTATCCTTTTATTGAACCAGGTGTTAGATTCCGATCAATCAGCCAGTATCACCTCTTCATCTGTTTGGCTTGTCTTATCACCTCTGCATTGTTGTCGTCGTGTAGTGTCTGCGTTGTGTTTATTTCTCTCTGTCTTGTCATACTGGCTGTACAATCTTTGTCATTCCCCTTTAATGCAACTCCGTAACCATAAGTATTCTACACTGGACAGCGTAGTATCTTTCTTGAAAAACGTTGTTTATTACATAAACAAAAGCCTCAGATCAGATGTTATCAGATTGTATTGTCCTCGAAAGTCTTTGGAAGAAAACTAAATTCATTATTCTAATGATCTCTCCTTTCACCCCGCTCGGTGTCGGCGCGGCCTAGCTTATATCCAAAAGCCTTCATGGTTGTCGTGCCACGTCAGTCCTCCCCCCCCCCCCTTGCGTGGGGAGGAGGGAGCCGTTTCAAAGTCTCTGATCAACGTCCGCTCGCGTCAGCTTCGTGTCTAGATCGTTCTTAGTCTGCCCTTACCCGGAACCACTGTTAGATTTCTATGATCTTCGTCATAGCAACGACGGCCTTGCCCCTCTTCTGGTTGCCATGTGACGCGCTGTCTTTGACCACAGCTATTTGACCCAGATCACTATAGCAACGGCAAAGTTGATATTATTCCCCCTCTGTGGTTACACTGCTCTTTGTCGCCAGCGCTACTGTTGACACTGACCTTGATGCTGTGGCACCCAGCTGATAACGGCCCTTTGCCCAGTTTGACTGGAGACAGACACACATGCTAAAAATAATGATAATGGTATTACCCTCTTAAAGCTCATCTCTATATATCGGTTATAAACCAAATGGAAATCACAGATTTCCTTCACAGGGTAATCACATTGATACTTCCACCTATTTTTCAAGTGGGCCCTGGTCAAGAAGGCAGAATACAGATAAATAAATGTCTATGAAAACAGATAATATTAAAAACATGATCACTCCATGGCAAAAATGTGTCCCATTTTTTCTTTAAAATGATAAATTCCAATGAGGGACTCGAGCTTCAAATCTCAAATATGCTCCAATGAGTTATTACTGTTTCTATTATTATCTTTTCTGCCCATAACTCTCTCCCCCCTCCCCTCATGCTGCTATGACACCTGAATTTCCCCAGGGGGATTAATAAAGGATCACTTGACTTGACTTGAATTATGGGAAATAGGTTTCAGCATTTTTCCATTAGCTAACCTCATATTGGTCCTGCTTGTCAGCCAGAATAGATAGTTGATTGACTAATTGATTGATTGATGTTAGTAGCAGTTGGCAGAGGTGGAAAGTAACTGAAGTAGCCTAAAGGTTATAACACACCTGTGACCTCAGAGAGCCTACAGGTTATAACACTTGTGACCTCAGAGAGCCTAAAGGTTATAACACTTGTGACCTCAGAGAGCCTACAGGTTATAACACTTGTGACCTCAGAGAGCCTAAAGGTTATAACACTTGTGACCTCAGAGAGCCTAAAGGTTATAACACACTTGTGACCTGAAAGAGCCTACAGGTTATAACACTTGTGACCTGAAAGAGCCTACAGGTTATAACACTTGTGACCTCAGAGAGCCTACAGGTTATAACACTTGTGACCTCAGAGAGCCTACAGGTTATAACACTTGTGACCTCAGAGAGCCTAAAGGTTATAACACACTTGTGACCTCAGAGAGCCTAAAGGTTATAACACTTGTGACCTGAAAGAGCCTAAAGGTTATAACACACTTATGAAGATCTGTCTGGGGAAAGTTAATGAATAACACATAATAACATTGTGATTATGTGGTACCTTAGCTTGGTGAGCCACCGGGACTCTTCTTCACTCCCTCAACAACCACAGCAGCGCCCTTGAGCAAGGCATTAACCCCCGGACTGCTCCAATGGACCTGCTCTGTGACCAGCAGTAGAATAATGTGGTTGTAGGCCTACTGGGCATCTCCCAGGTGTGAATGTATGTAACTGTACGACCACAAGGCAGGGCGTTGATTCAAAAGAGCATACTGTACTTGTCCAACGACCGACCCAAGATAAAAAAAAATAATAATAATAATAATTTCTAGAAATCATTGACCAAGGATTCTGAATAGAGCAAGTATTTTCTTAAAATCAGTTGTTTGTTCAACCCCCCCGCCACACACACACACACACACACACACACACACACACACACACACACACACACACACACACACACACACACACACACACACACACACACACACACACACACACACACACACGCACACACTACCCCATCTGTGAACCAGTAGCGGCTGGTCAATAGGGGCGCTAGAGCGCCGCCCTCCTTGGTTAAAAGAGAGAAGAAGAAATGTATTTTTTTTTTTTTTACTGCCCTATAAATAAAATAAACATGTTTAAAATGAATAATATTTACTCATTTTAAGTATGTTTGTGTTTCCAATGCACAATATAACGTTAATATATCAAATATAAATAATTGTTTTCAGTTAACAGGAAGTGACTGTCTGATAGAGAATACGTTCCGTAGCCGCATTTCTCTCGGGCTAGCCGTAGCCGCATTTCTCTCGGGCTAGACGCAATAGCGCTTACAGTGGGCGTGTACTGGTTTCATCGCTGTATCCGTCGCAGCCAATCAGTGCGTAACGCGCTGTGCGTTGAAATATGATGTATTATGATGGAAGCCGGGTGCGTTTTAAAGCAATCTATTATCATCTAAGCAAGCAGTGCCAGTATTTTCCATAGCCGCATTTCTCTGAGACGCTCTCTAATTGGCCGACGCGGCGACGCCAGTACTTTTCCGTAGCCGCATTTCTCGGTTTGGCTTAGAGCAGGGCGATAGAACGCCAGGTAGTTTGCACTTTGCAGCTGTTGGTCGGATGCAGTCTGGACAGGTCAGTGACGGGCTGACGGCAAGTTCTTTCGACGGTTAAGCTTAGGCACTTTTTCAAAGTTGGTTAAGGTTAGAGTTTGTCTTAGAGCATGGCGATAGAACGCCAGGTAGTTTGCAGGCTGTTCGATGCTGTTGTGTTGTGATGCAGTCTGGACAGTGGGCAGTGGATATACATCGACAACAGTCTGGGACTGTGGGACAGTCAGTGGACATACACTTTATCAAGCCCTCCGGCTGGACCACGTTTCAATTAAGTGAGTTAATTCTCTCTCTCTCTCTCTCTCTCTCTCTCTCTCTCTCTCTCTCTCTCTCTCTCTCTCTCAACACAGCGTGTTAATTTCGCAGTGCGTGATGCATAATGGCTGAATGAATAAATGAATGGTAACTTGTTTAAAATGACAAGATATATATGTGTTCATTATTGGATTGATGATCATACGTGTACTAGTGTAGTATGAATGAACTCACGCCCACCCAAATGTAGTTCACAGCGGCCGCCACTGCTGTGACCTAATGACGTGGTTGTGATTTGACAATATTTAGAAAAATTGCCAATTAGTCTGAACAAATGGGTCCGCCTGATCATTTATAGACATAAGGTCCTTTGGTGCTTCTGTAATTAATCAGCGTCCCGGCGTGATTGTTTTTCTTTTGATCCTTGCCGTTATCTGATTTCATTTTCACTATTTGCATTCAAAGAAAAATAGGCTTGCGTGATTGTTGTTGAAATAATGAATCAGATGCATTTTGATGAGATTATTTGGTGGCATTTCTGCTGCTTGGTTAGATAGTAGTGTACATTGGATGGTGACAGGTGAGAGTGAGATGAGTGACAGGTGAGAGTGAGATGAGTGACAGGTGGGAGTGATTCTCAAAGTGGGGTCCTTGAAGGGGGTTCCAGGGGGGTTTCTTTGGTACCGGGATAATGGTAGACATCTTGAAGCAGGCAGGGACCACTGACTCCGCCAGGGATCGATTAAATATGGTGGTGAACACAGGGGCTAGCTGGTTAGCACAGGACTTAAGTATGCGTCCTGTTATTCCATCTGGGCCAGCAGCTTTTCTGGTGTTCACCTGCATAAAATGCTCTTCTCACACTGTGTACCGACAATGAGAGAGCGTCGCCGCCCCCCCGCGGATGCGTCCCCCCCTCCACAACAGCCGGCGCGCCAGTGAAGTCACTAGCCGTTGAGCTAGCGGCGCCACTGTTTGCACCAAACCGTGCGTAGAAGGTGTTGAGCTGGTCTGCGAGGGAGGCGTCATCACTCCCCATTGAGGGGGCGCTGCCTTATAACAAAAACATTATTACGGTCACCATTGTGAATTAATCAACACATTTTATTATTAATTTTTCTATTTCATTGAACATTGCACATGTTAAAAGCAATTTTTTTTTATCAATGTGAGTATTACCAAGTCAACTTGTGTTCTTAAAACAATGACAATAAACATAGTTTTATTAGGTTGAAATTATGTGGTTGTGTACTTATTTTTCTGTTAACTTATTATGGATTGAAAACTGAAAACCTTAATGCACAGTAACTGAACTCAATATTTTTAAGTTCTGGTAACTTATTATTATATTTTTGTACAGTGTAGTCTTGCAATCAATCAAAACTTATTTACACGATATACCTCACATTCACCCTCCATTCACATCCTGGTGTTCTCCTGGTGTTCTCCATTAGGCCTGTAGGTGGAGCTATGACAGCACACGTACAGTACACACACCGATGTGTCCAATAATGAATGGGCAAATGTGAGTGAAATGGTCGCACTGTATGCATTCCCCCCCCCCCCCCCCCAACTCAGATTTAGGGTTGATACAACCATCATAATAATATTGTTAATAATAACAATAACAATAATGATGTAATAATGTAAAAATTATCATTAAAAAGACCTGATTATGAGAAAAAAAATTACGATGCATGGAATATTGTTGAGGCACACTAGTTACAACTATATTTCAAACAGGCACTCCATGTCAAAAAGGTTGCTGACCCCTGTTGTAGACAGTGGTGCACAGACAGTGCAACGCTACAGACAGTTATCACAGAGAAGGTGCAATGCTACAGACAGTTAGCACAGAGAAGGTGCAATGCTACAGACAGTTAGCACAGGCTTGCGTTTTGAGAAATCATAACAATTTGCAGGTTTATTTTTGTATCCTTTTATTGAACCAGGTGTTAGATTCCGATCAATCAGCCAGTATCACCTCTTCATCTGTTTGGCTTGTCTTATCACCTCTGCATTGTTGTCGTCGTGTAGTGTCTGCGTTGTGTTTATTTCTCTCTGTCTTGTCATACTGGCTGTACAATCTTTGTCATTCCCCTTTAATGCAACTCCGTAACCATAAGTATTCTACACTGGACAGCGTAGTATCTTTCTTGAAAAACGTTGTTTATTACATAAACAAAAGCCTCAGATCAGATGTTATCAGATTGTATTGTCCTCGAAAGTCTTTGGAAGAAAACTAAATTCATTATTCTAATGATCTCTCCTTTCACCCCGCTCGGTGTCGGCGCGGCCTAGCTTATATCCAAAAGCCTTCATGGTTGTCGTGCCACGTCAGTCCTCCCCCCCCCCCTTGCGTGGGGAGGAGGGAGCCGTTTCAAAGTCTCTGATCAACGTCCGCTCGCGTCAGCTTCGTGTCTAGATCGTTCTTAGTCTGCCCTTACCCGGAACCACTGTTAGATTTCTATGATCTTCGTCATAGCAACGACGGCCTTGCCCCTCTTCTGGTTGCCATGTGACGCGCTGTCTTTGACCACAGCTATTTGACCCAGATCACTATAGCAACGGCAAAGTTGATATTATTCCCCCTCTGTGGTTACACTGCTCTTTGTCGCCAGCGCTACTGTTGACACTGACCTTGATGCTGTGGCACCCAGCTGATAACGGCCCTTTGCCCAGTTTGACTGGAGACAGACACACATGCTAAAAATAATGATAATGGTATTACCCTCTTAAAGCTCATCTCTATATATCGGTTATAAACCAAATGGAAATCACAGATTTCCTTCACAGGGTAATCACATTGATACTTCCACCTATTTTTCAAGTGGGCCCTGGTCAAGAAGGCAGAATACAGATAAATAAATGTCTATGAAAACAGATAATATTAAAAACATGATCACTCCATGGCAAAAATGTGTCCCATTTTTTCTTTAAAATGATAAATTCCAATGAGGGACTCGAGCTTCAAATCTCAAATATGCTCCAATGAGTTATTACTGTTTCTATTATTATCTTTTCTGCCCATAACTCTCTCCCCCCTCCCCTCATGCTGCTATGACACCTGAATTTCCCCAGGGGGATTAATAAAGGATCACTTGACTTGACTTGAATTATGGGAAATAGGTTTCAGCATTTTTCCATTAGCTAACCTCATATTGGTCCTGCTTGTCAGCCAGAATAGATAGTTGATTGACTAATTGATTGATTGATGTTAGTAGCAGTTGGCAGAGGTGGAAAGTAACTGAAGTAGCCTAAAGGTTATAACACACCTGTGACCTCAGAGAGCCTACAGGTTATAACACTTGTGACCTCAGAGAGCCTAAAGGTTATAACACTTGTGACCTCAGAGAGCCTACAGGTTATAACACTTGTGACCTCAGAGAGCCTAAAGGTTATAACACTTGTGACCTCAGAGAGCCTAAAGGTTATAACACACTTGTGACCTGAAAGAGCCTACAGGTTATAACACTTGTGACCTGAAAGAGCCTACAGGTTATAACACTTGTGACCTCAGAGAGCCTACAGGTTATAACACTTGTGACCTCAGAGAGCCTACAGGTTATAACACTTGTGACCTCAGAGAGCCTAAAGGTTATAACACACTTGTGACCTCAGAGAGCCTAAAGGTTATAACACTTGTGACCTGAAAGAGCCTAAAGGTTATAACACACTTATGAAGATCTGTCTGGGGAAAGTTAATGAATAACACATAATAACATTGTGATTATGTGGTACCTTAGCTTGGTGAGCCACCGGGACTCTTCTTCACTCCCTCAACAACCACAGCAGCGCCCTTGAGCAAGGCATTAACCCCCGGACTGCTCCAATGGACCTGCTCTGTGACCAGCAGTAGAATAATGTGGTTGTAGGCCTACTGGGCATCTCCCAGGTGTGAATGTATGTAACTGTACGACCACAAGGCAGGGCGTTGATTCAAAAGAGCATACTGTACTTGTCCAACGACCGACCCAAGATAAAAAAAAATAATAATAATAATAATTTCTAGAAATCATTGACCAAGGATTCTGAATAGAGCAAGTATTTTCTTAAAATCAGTTGTTTGTTCAACCCCCCCGCCACACACACACACACACACACACACACACACACACACACACACACACACACACACACACACACACACACACACACACACACACACACACACACACACACACACACACACACACACACACACACACACACACACGCACACACTACCCCATCTGTGAACCAGTAGCGGCTGGTCAATAGGGGCGCTAGAGCGCCGCCCTCCTTGGTTAAAAGAGAGAAGAAGAAATGTATTTTTTTTTTTTTTACTGCCCTATAAATAAAATAAACATGTTTAAAATGAATAATATTTACTCATTTTAAGTATGTTTGTGTTTCCAATGCACAATATAACGTTAATATATCAAATATAAATAATTGTTTTCAGTTAACAGGAAGTGACTGTCTGATAGAGAATACGTTCCGTAGCCGCATTTCTCTCGGGCTAGCCGTAGCCGCATTTCTCTCGGGCTAGACGCAATAGCGCTTACAGTGGGCGTGTACTGGTTTCATCGCTGTATCCGTCGCAGCCAATCAGTGCGTAACGCGCTGTGCGTTGAAATATGATGTATTATGATGGAAGCCGGGTGCGTTTTAAAGCAATCTATTATCATCTAAGCAAGCAGTGCCAGTATTTTCCATAGCCGCATTTCTCTGAGACGCTCTCTAATTGGCCGACGCGGCGACGCCAGTACTTTTCCGTAGCCGCATTTCTCGGTTTGGCTTAGAGCAGGGCGATAGAACGCCAGGTAGTTTGCACTTTGCAGCTGTTGGTCGGATGCAGTCTGGACAGGTCAGTGACGGGCTGACGGCAAGTTCTTTCGACGGTTAAGCTTAGGCACTTTTTCAAAGTTGGTTAAGGTTAGAGTTTGTCTTAGAGCATGGCGATAGAACGCCAGGTAGTTTGCAGGCTGTTCGATGCTGTTGTGTTGTGATGCAGTCTGGACAGTGGGCAGTGGATATACATCGACAACAGTCTGGGACTGTGGGACAGTCAGTGGACATACACTTTATCAAGCCCTCCGGCTGGACCACGTTTCAATTAAGTGAGTTAATTCTCTCTCTCTCTCTCTCTCTCTCTCTCTCTCTCTCTCTCTCTCTCTCTCTCTCTCTCTCTCAACACAGCGTGTTAATTTCGCAGTGCGTGATGCATAATGGCTGAATGAATAAATGAATGGTAACTTGTTTAAAATGACAAGATATATATGTGTTCATTATTGGATTGATGATCATACGTGTACTAGTGTAGTATGAATGAACTCACGCCCACCCAAATGTAGTTCACAGCGGCCGCCACTGCTGTGACCTAATGACGTGGTTGTGATTTGACAATATTTAGAAAAATTGCCAATTAGTCTGAACAAATGGGTCCGCCTGATCATTTATAGACATAAGGTCCTTTGGTGCTTCTGTAATTAATCAGCGTCCCGGCGTGATTGTTTTTCTTTTGATCCTTGCCGTTATCTGATTTCATTTTCACTATTTGCATTCAAAGAAAAATAGGCTTGCGTGATTGTTGTTGAAATAATGAATCAGATGCATTTTGATGAGATTATTTGGTGGCATTTCTGCTGCTTGGTTAGATAGTAGTGTACATTGGATGGTGACAGGTGAGAGTGAGATGAGTGACAGGTGAGAGTGAGATGAGTGACAGGTGGGAGTGATTCTCAAAGTGGGGTCCTTGAAGGGGGTTCCAGGGGGACCCCAACAAAATGGGGACTAGTTTAATTTTACTAGAAGTCAGCACCATGACAGAATAACAATGACTGTGTTATCTCACCTATATGGTACAAACAGTTATGAAACTCATTTAGATCTAATGATAGGGGTGACAGTCGCCTGGTAGAGCAGTCGCCTGGTTCCTGATTTGATTCTTGCTCCACCCAGCAGGTTGGCACCTTGCATGGAATGTGTGAATGTGTGAGGCACAAGTTACAAAGCACCACACTGGATAAATACGCTGTATAAATGCAGTCCATTTACCATTTAATTACGAATATCAGATGGGGTTCTCTAGGACAAAGTCTAATGAAAGGGGGTCCATGGCCTGTTACAGGGGGGGGGGGGGGGGTCCTGGACACAAAAAGCTTGAGAACCACTGGTTTATCCGGTCTGACCCCTACAGCCTAGCAGTTAATGCCTCCACTTTCAGACCTACACTCACAACTCTGCTTCTGCAACTATAAATTATGCAGATCACATAAAAGTGTAGCTAAAGAAATCTTGTGCTCATCCCCATACTTGATAAAAATTACTTACTTTTTTTTAACTTATTCTCTTCACCTGTCCACCCCTTCCTATCCACTCCCCTCCTCTCTATCCCTCCCCTCCTCTCTGTCTCTCCCCTCCTCACCTCTCCTCACCCCTCCTCCTCACCCTTTCACCCCTTCTAACCTCTTCTCCTCTCCTCATCCCTCCTCCTCTCCTCACCCCTCCTCCTCTTCTCACCCCTCCTCCTCACCCTTTCACCCCTTTTCACCCCTTCTCCTCTCCTCATCCCTCGTCTCCTCACCCCTCCTCATCTCCTCACCCCTCCTCCTTGCCTCAACCCTCCTCCTCTCCTCTCCTCTCCTCACCCCTCCTCTCCTCACCCCTCCTCATCTCCTCTCCTCTCCTCTCCTCACCCTCCTCCTCTCCTCACCCTTTCTCCTTGCCTCAACCCTCCTCCTCTACTCTCCTCTCCTCACCCCTCCTCTCCTCACCCCTCCTCATCTCCTCTCCTCTCCTCTCCTCACCCCTCCTCCTCTCCTCTCCTCTCCTCTCCTCTCCTCTCCTCTCCTCTCCTCTCCTCACCCCTCCTCCTCTCCTCACCCCTCATTCTCTTCTCACCCCTCCTCCTCTCCTGACCCTTTCTGCTCTCCTCACCCCCTCCTCCTCTCCTCTCCTCACCCCGTGGTCAGACCCAGAACGTGATGTACGACCTGGTGTCGGAGCTGCAGGAGCGGAGCGAGGAGCTGGACAAGCGTATTGGTACGCTGGAGGACAAGCTGGACACGGTGACGGGCAGCCTGCAGGCCCTGCCCTGCCTCATCTCCCAAGCCATAACCCAGCAGCAGCAGGACTTCCTGGACGGCTTCGTGCACCGCTTCCGTCCCGCGTCGCTAGGCTCTGAGCGTTCTGAGCGATCCGAGCGCTCGTGGACCTCCACTGCCCGGCGGCGGCGATCGCCTTCTACGGCACCGCACACCTCCTCCGATAGCGGATAGCCCCGGTGATATCACCCCCCCACCCCTGAGCCCCTGTCCCAATTCCATTCTAAACCATCCCTGTAACCTCTTGATGACTCCATATTATTTGGAGACCTCGATAATGAACCCTTGTCCATGATGCCTGACCCATCCCCCTATTCGTCCTGGTAACCCCTCCGCTTCCCCCGTTCCTCCCGAAATCCCACCACCAAGACGTCAAAATCCAAAAAAAAACCAATACCTCTGTGACTGAGTTTCTCAGCACAGTGC